>NW_026042896.1:0-80549 GCF_023856365.1 Brienomyrus brachyistius | reverse complement strand
ACTTTGCCTTCCTTGAAGTAAGAGTCTTTCCTGCCTAATGGCTGCTGTGTCCAGGCGGAGACCGCAGCCTTCCCTGATTAACGACGTTCTTCGTTCTGCCCTAGTTTCGGTCCGTGGATGAGACCACGCAGGCAATGGCCTTCGACGGCATCATTTTCCAGGGTCAGTCGTTAAAAATCAGGCGGCCCCACGACTATCGCCCCCTGCCTGGCATCTCAGAGCAGCCCGCCTTCCACGTACCAGGTCCGTTTTGCTTGTCGCCGTCATAACCTTAATCTTTATTTACCTTTGAAGAGCCGATCGGCAAGGCCAGTTTTTTGTACTCGTTACGGACTGACTGTCCTTCGCAAGCTGCGGATGTCTTGTCATATAAAGAGGGAGACTTTCACTTTTATTTACTTAATGTTGTAAATATTTAGCAGACAGTTTTATCCAAAGTGAAGAATGTTTTTTTTTTTTTTTTTTTTTTGAGAAATCAGGGTCAGCCTGTCCCTAGAGCAAACTCGCCGGCCCAGTGGTGTGATCACCAGTGATGTGAACCAGTGATCTTCTGATGATAACGCTGGCATCCTAACCAGCTGAGCCACACACACACACACACAGCTCAGTCACTCACTTCTTACTGTTAACATAGGGGTGTTGTGTGGCTCTGTGATGTTTGCCCATGAAAAGAAGGTTGCTGGTTGGCAGGGTTGGCAGAGTGATTTCACCACTGGGCCCTTGAGCAAGGACCCTAACCCCCAAATTGTTCTAGGGTTGCTGGCTCCTATTCTAGTTAAAAATTCTGGACACACCTACTGAAAATGACTTGTTTTTCAGCAAGATAATGACCCAAAGCCCACCTTGAAGGTTATGCAAGTAGCTTATTACCTTGTGAACTAGGAAAGAGATGGTCCCCACAGCCCCCCAACCTAAACTCTATAGAGCTGGTTTGGGATCAGTTGGATGAGAGTAAGAGTAAGGTAGCCAGCTTGCGCGCAGAACTTGTGGAAACTCGAGGACTGTTGGAGAAACGGTCCAGGTGGGTACATATGTTAGCTGGTTGAGTCCGCAATGCTGTCATCGAAGCCAATGGCTCCTATTTTGAAGAGACAAAAATTTTGTCTTTGCAGTACTTCATATGCATAACTTCCATGCCCAAAGGCCTTTTACTATAAGGTGAATAACAGCTAAAATAGAGACAAATGCATTAAGAGCAGGTGTGTCCATACTTTTGACTGGTGCTGCATGTGTCAGCATCTCCCATGGAGAGCAAGATGGGAGAGACAAAAAACAGTCGTCAAACTGCCCCAGTATTTAGGTATTTTTTTGCTGGAGTTACATTTATCTGATATTATATAGGAGATAACGACGTCATACTGATTTGAAGTTGGCTTATTTCACTCGCGCCGTTTGCTCGTGGTCATTATCCGGCATGTTGACGGTTTGCTGTGATCGGCCGGCTTTGGGCGCCGTGCCGCTCTGTCTGCAGGGGTCGTCTCCACCGTGGTTCCAGACTCGCCACACAAGCTCTTTGTCGGAGGCCTGCCCAACTATCTCAGTGACGATCAGGTACCCCGCCCTCAGTCTCTGTCGCCGGGGAGCCGACCCACAACCCTCCTGTGTTTCTGTCCCACTGCTGCACGTGGAACTCAAGCAGGCATGCACACACACACACGCACACGCACGCACGCACGCACGCGCACGCACATACATACATAAAATAAACACTCGTCTCTGTGTAACTGATTAGTAGGAAAAGAAAGCCTGTCAAAGTTACCTCACCGCTTAAAATTCATTACAAGATACTGGGGGGTCAAATGTCAGCATCATGTTTAAAGCTAGCTGCTGAAAATAGCCGCACATTTGAGGTTTTTTTTTTTTTTTTTTAAAGATATTCATGGGATTTATTAAACATTTATTAGACATGTAGGTAATGAGTTGACAGTTACATTACGCTCATTGTTTATCCAGCTGTAAATTATGAAGATATTGAGACCCCGCTAATGTAAAAGGTACGTTTCCCAAAACCTCATGTTATCGACTTGCATAGTTGGAACCATTCAGTTGTTATCTAATGTTGTTAGCAAATAACCTTATTAGCAACAAAGGCTTTGGGAAACGTGCCTTACAGCTGGCGGCTTGCCAAACCAGTCACGTAGCCAGTCCCTGTGCTGCCTGTTGCTGGGTACCCTGGAATATTTGTATATCGGGTTAATTGCTGAGTGTTAGTCGGATGAATCAGCCGCGTCGTTTTGCTGCATGAAAATTTAAAATCGAGTCATCTGCGCGTCACCTAACTGACGAATACCTCCACATTGCCGTACACCTGTGTTTGCCCAATCCCAGTCCTCGGGGAACCGCCGACTGTCCACATTTTCGCTCCCTCCTAGCTCCCAGCCAATCAGGAACACCGAATACCTGGTACAGGTGTGCTGAGAGGAAGCAAAAACGTGGACTGACCGGGGGGGTACCCCCGAGGACTGGGCTGGGAAACACTACCATAGACTGTGCTTGAAATGTGGGGGAGATCGACCAAGTCCCCAAACGCTTCAGTATTCGCAGACGTGCCGTGTCTCACGTCCATGTCCGCACACTGAGAACGATGACTTCACATCCCGTTAACAGCGATGGGGAGCTGCGGAAGAATCGTTCCCTACATTGCTGTGTCGCTCGAAAGGCAGAAAATACTTCGGACCTTTTTCCCGGTGAACGATTATCAGCTTCACTGGAGTTTTCACATCGTGCCCCATGCCCTATTCTGTTATGACGTCAGTGATGGATAATATTACCATAACAACATGCACAGATGAGGTCGTCTTACTCTGAAAGTGTTGAAAGGGTCACATTTTAGACATTTTCTACTTCTCATTAGCATCTTTTATGATTTTTTTTTTTTCTTCCTATATCGCCACCCCACTGAAATCGGCCCATTATAGACATAATCCATACAGGCATTTAATAGTTTACCTATTTATTTTGCAAAAGTTAATCGCAAAACGTTTTGCGTCCACCCCTGCATTGTAACATTTTGAGCTCCGGTGTCCCACTCACTTTAGCCTAAACTGTTAAAAATGGCAAGACTCAGCCCACAAGATAGTGATCGCGGTTTCAGTGAAAGGTAAGTGAGAAGTGCAGTCAGTTTGTTTTTCTTTGATTTTTTTCCTCCTTTTCGGATTGTCATCGTAATCTTTCTTATCCAGTGTGAGTCACATGTAATCCAAGTCAAGAGGAAGGCTGTACCAAAGCAGCACTGGGGGGAGAGAGTTTGAATCCAGCAGAACTGTTAATGTATTTCACGTCAAAGCCAGTAAATGTGCCATAGACAGGTGAAATGGAAACCGCTGCTTGTATCCTGGTGTTTACATTTTTTTTGCAGTCCCTGCTACCGCTTTGATACTTACAGCTCTTTCATTTTTGTTCCCCACTTTGTCCCCAGCTAGGGGCCTGTAAGATCGTTAAGTCTTCGCTCATAATTTGTTCAGTAGTACTGACCTACTGCTGCCATGCCAACATGTAACACAAGGCAAGTAAGACATTCCGTCCCTCGCACGGATATCCTCCCTGTCGACGGCCTGCCCCTGTGGGGGGGCTCTGTCCTGGAGTGCTCTTAAGCATATGGGGTCCTTTTTTTGGGGGTTGAAGGCTGGGGAGAGACTTATTATGCTGATCACAGGGTATAAATTTGATTTTTTTTTTTTTTTGCCCCTAAGAGAAGGTAGGAGGTAGCGCCCTCTTGTGGCTGCCAGTGTCCCAGGTGACTCCTTTCTGAAGTCAGTGGTTAATGCGGCTTTACAGTAGATTCCTGTAGAATAAGTGAGGAATGATGTTAGCAGAGCTATTTCGTCCTGTTTGGCTTCAAGCCGTGGCCCCTTTAGCAGGACCCTGTGGCGGCTCTTAGCTTTACCTGTGAGTTTATCTCCTGTAGGCTTTGTCCCTCTAATTAACTGCACCAATGTGGTTCTTGGTTTTAAGAACAGGAAGTCAGTGATTCGGCTGGGTTTGTGTTCTGCCGAGTCGCCCCCCCCCCCTCCACATTGTATACATGGAACACTTAACATATAATTAGCTGTTTTTATTTAGTTTTTTTTTTATATACCATCTAGCTTAATTATTGTGGCCCTTAAAATCAGATGCAACTCGGTCCATATTTCAAAATTCGTAGTTGGAATTATCAGAGAACTTGATTAGGAATTCAGTTGTGTTGTATATGCTGTAGGATGGGGGGGGGGGGAATCTGTGTTATCATTCATTGACAAGAATCAAAATAGTTACTTTTGTACGCTCCCAGTAAGTAAGTCATGCAGAAAGGGCACAGGGGGCTTTGAGCTCTAGTGTTGCACCGTAATGTCGAGCCACTTGTCATAAAGCCATTTTCCTGATGTCTTCACTGTTTCCTCATGTCGTTTTGCAAAGTTTAACATGCTGCTTCTCCCACAGTTAAGATTAGCATTTCTAGCGAGGCGCCGTGCCTGGACTGTCGGGCTAATCGCCCCCCCCGCGTCTCCTCCTCTTGCCCAGGTGAAGGAACTCTTGACGTCGTTCGGACCTCTTAAGGCCTTCAACCTTGTGAAGGACAGTGCCACGTCACTGTCTAAGGGTTATGCTTTCTGTGAATACGTGGACATCAGTGCCACTGACCAGGTGCGTGAGGTGGGGCAGCAGCTGGAAGGTCTGGGGTGACTCGGGGCTTCCGGATGGAATTGCTGACGCTTGTGTGGGATGCATCCCGCAGGCCGTGGCTGGACTCAATGGCATGCAGCTCGGAGACAAGAAGCTCATCGTCCAGCGGGCAAGCGTGGGGGCTAAGAATGCCAACGCTGTGAGTATTTGCCCTCGGCTGCCGCCTTTCTGATGTCCTAAACCCAACTTGGTTCCTGGGTGCCTCCCAGGAAGCTTAATGCCCCTATTTCTTGGGTTTATTTGGGTCCATGTAAATTTCTCGCTGTTACTCGAGACGATTGGACGATCAGGGGGTATCTGACACTCTTGTCGCCCCCCGGGACAGACGGCCATCATCGAG
Organism: Brienomyrus brachyistius; assembly: GCF_023856365.1. Taxonomy (NCBI): domain Eukaryota; kingdom Metazoa; phylum Chordata; class Actinopteri; order Osteoglossiformes; family Mormyridae; genus Brienomyrus; species Brienomyrus brachyistius. The sequence goes on along the minus strand of NW_026042896.1, from coordinate 75,547 downwards.
ACGCCGGTGACGCTGCAGGTTCCAGGGCTGCAGCGGCTGCAGAGCTCCGGCATGCCCACGGAGGTGCTGTGCCTCCTCAACATGGTCATGCCCGAGGAGCTGGTGGACGACGAGGACTACGAGGAGATCCTGGAGGACATCCGGGAGGAGTGTTGCAAGTACGGCAACGTGCGCTCCATCGAGATTCCGCGGCCCGTCGATAGCGTGGAGGTGCCTGGCTGTGGCAAGGTGGGACCCGTACTCTCCTGTACCAGTGGCAAAAAGAAGACCTCTGTAGGCACTAAACACAGGCTCATGGGAGCATTTCTTGCACAAAAGTGTTTTGAAAACGGAATAATTTTTTGTGTAAGAAAAACAATCTGATTGGTTCAGATAGACGACGGACGATCTGATTGGTTCAGATAGGCGACGGACAATCTGATTGGTTCAGATAGGCGACGGACAATCTGATTGGTTCAGATAGGCGACGGACAATCTGATTGGTTCAGATAGGCGACGGACAATCTGATTGGTTCAGATAGGCGACGGACAATCTGATTGGTTCAGATAGGCGACGGACAATCTGATTGGTTCAGATAGGCGACGGACAATCTGATTGGTTCAGATAGGCGACGGACAATCTGATTGGCTCAGATAGGCGACGGACAATCTGATTGGCTCAGATAGGCGACGGACAATCTGATTGGCTCAGATAGGCGACGGACAATCTGATTGGCTCAGATAGGCGACGGACAATCTGATTGGCTCAGATAGGCGACGGACAATCTGATTGGCTCAGATAGGCGACGGACAATCTGATTGGCTCAGATAGGCGACGGACAATCTGATTGGCTCAGATAGGCGACGGACAATCTGATTGGCTCAGATAGGCGACGGACAATCTGATTGGCTCAGATAGGCGACGGACAATCTGATTGGCTCAGATAGGCGACGGACAATCTGATTGGCTCAGATAGGCGACGGACAATCTGATTGGCTCAGATAGGCGACGGACAATCTGATTGGCTCAGATAGGCGACGGACAATCTGATTGGCTCAGATAGGCGACGGACAATCTGATTGGCTCAGATAGGCGACGGACAATCTGATTGGCTCAGATAGGCGACGGACAATCTGATTGGCTCAGATAGGCGACGGACAATCTGATTGGCTCAGATAGGCGACGGACAATCTGATTGGCTCAGATAGGCGACGGACAATCTGATTGGCTCAGATAGGCGACGGACAATCTGATTGGCTCAGATAGGCGACGGACAATCTGATTGGCTCAGATAGGCGACGGACAATCTGATTGGCTCAGATAGGCGACGGACAATCTGATTGGCTCAGATAGGCGACGGACAATCTGATTGGCTCAGATAGGCGACGGACAATCTGATTGGCTCAGATAGGCGACGGACAATCTGATTGGCTCAGATAGGCGACGGACAATCTGATTGGCTCAGATAGGCGACGGACAATCTGATTGGCTCAGATAGGCGACGGACAATCTGATTGGCTCAGATAGGCGACGGACAATCTGATTGGCTCAGATAGGCGACGGACAATCTGATTGGCTCAGATAGGCGACGGACAATCTGATTGGCTCAGATAGGCGACGGACAATCTGATTGGCTCAGATAGGCGACGGACAATCTGATTGGCTCAGATAGGCGACGGACAATCTGATTGGCTCAGATAGGCGACGGACAATCTGATTGGCTCAGATAGGCGACGGACAATCTGATTGGCTCAGATAGGCGACGGACAATCTGATTGGCTCAGATAGGCGACGGACAATCTGATTGGCTCAGATAGGCGACGGACAATCTGATTGGCTCAGATAGGCGACGGACAATCTGATTGGCTCAGATAGGCGACGGACAATCTGATTGGCTCAGATAGGCGACGGACAATCTGATTGGCTCAGATAGGCGACGGACAATCTGATTGGCTCAGATAGGCGACGGACAATCTGATTGGCTCAGATAGGCGACGGACAATCTGATTGGCTCAGATAGGCGACGGACAATCTGATTGGCTCAGATAGGCGACGGACAATCTGATTGGCTCAGATAGGCGACGGACAATCTGATTGGCTCAGATAGGCGACGGACAATCTGATTGGCTCAGATAGGCGACGGACAATCTGATTGGCTCAGATAGGCGACGGACAATCTGATTGGCTCAGATAGGCGACGGACAATCTGATTGGCTCAGATAGGCGACGGACAATCTGATTGGCTCAGATAGGCGACGGACAATCTGATTGGCTCAGATAGGCGACGGACAATCTGCCAATCAGATTGTCCGTCGCCTATCTGAACCAATCAGATTGTCCGTCGCCTATCTGAACCAATCAGATTGTCCGTCGCCTATCTGAACCAATCAGATTGTCCGTCGTCTATCTGAGCCAATCAGATTGTCCGTCGCCTATCTGAGCCAATCAGATTGTCCGTCGCCTATCTGAGCCAATCAGATCGTCCGTCGCCTATCTGAGCCAATCAGATCGTCCGTCGCCTATCTGAGCCAATCAGATCGTCCGTCGCCTATCTGAGCCAATCAGATCGTCCGTCGCCTATCTGAGCCAATCAGATCGTCCGTCGCCTATCTGAGCCAATCAGATCGTCCGTCGCCTATCTGAGCCAATCAGATCGTCCGTCGCCTATCTGAGCCAATCAGATCGTCCGTCGCCTATCTGAGCCAATCAGATCGTCCGTCGCCTATCTGAGCCAATCAGATCGTCCGTCGCCTATCTGAGCCAATCAGATCGTCCGTCGCCTATCTGAGCCAATCAGATTGTCCGTCGCCTATCTGAGCCAATCAGATTGTCCGTCGCCTATCTGAGCCAATCAGATTGTCCGTCGCCTATCTGAGCCAATCAGATTGTCCGTCGCCTATCTGAGCCAATCAGATTGTCCGTCGCCTATCTGAGCCAATCAGATTGTCCGTCGCCTATCTGAGCCAATCAGATTGTCCGTCGCCTATCTGAGCCAATCAGATTGTCCGTCGCCTATCTGAGCCAATCAGATTGTCCGTCGCCTATCTGAGCCAATCAGATTGTCCGTCGCCTATCTGAGCCAATCAGATTGTCCGTCGCCTATCTGAGCCAATCAGATTGTCCGTCGCCTATCTGAGCCAATCAGATTGTCCGTCGCCTATCTGAGCCAATCAGATTGTCCGTCGCCTATCTGAGCCAATCAGATTGTCCGTCGCCTATCTGAGCCAATCAGATTGTCCGTCGCCTATCTGAGCCAATCAGATTGTCCGTCGCCTATCTGAGCCAATCAGATTGTCCGTCGCCTATCTGAGCCAATCAGATTGTCCGTCGCCTATCTGAGCCAATCAGATTGTCCGTCGCCTATCTGAACCAATCAGATTGTCCGTCGCCTATCTGAACCAATCAGATTGTCCGTCGCCTATCTGAACCAATCAGATTGTCCGTCGCCTATCTGAACCAATCAGATTGTCCGTCGCCTATCTGAGCCAATCAGATTGTCCGTCGTCTATCTGAGCCAATCAGATTGTCCGTCGTCTATCTGAGCCAATCAGATTGTCCGTCGCCTATCTGAGCCAATCAGATTGTCCGTCGCCTATCTGAGCCAATCAGATTGTCCGTCGCCTATCTGAGCCAATCAGATTGTCCGTCGCCTATCTGAGCCAATCAGATTGTCCGTCGCCTATCTGAGCCAATCAGATTGTCCGTCGCCTATCTGAGCCAATCAGATCGTCCGTCGCCTATCTGAGCCAATCAGATCGTCCGTCGCCTATCTGAGCCAATCAGATCGTCCGTCGCCTATCTGAGCCAATCAGATCGTCCGTCGCCTATCTGAGCCAATCAGATCGTCCGTCGCCTATCTGAGCCAATCAGATCGTCCGTCGCCTATCTGAGCCAATCAGATCGTCCGTCGCCTATCTGAGCCAATCAGATCGTCCGTCGCCTATCAGCCAATCAGATCGTCCGTCGCCTATCTGAGCCAATCAGATCGTCCGTCGCCTATCTGAGCCAATCAGATCGTCCGTCGCCTATCTGAGCCAATCAGATCGTCCGTCGCCTATCTGAGCCAATCAGATCGTCCGTCGCCTATCTGAGCCAATCAGATCGTCCGTCGCCTATCTGAGCCAATCAGATCGTCCGTCGCCTATCTGAGCCAATCAGATTGTCCGTCGCCTATCTGAGCCAATCAGATTGTCCGTCGCCTATCTGAGCCAATCAGATTGTCCGTCGCCTATCTGAGCCAATCAGATTGTCCGTCGCCTATCTGAGCCAATCAGATTGTCCGTCGCCTATCTGAGCCAATCAGATTGTCCGTCGCCTATCTGAGCCAATCAGATTGTCCGTCGCCTATCTGAGCCAATCAGATTGTCCGTCGCCTATCTGAGCCAATCAGATTGTCCGTCGCCTATCTGAGCCAGATTGTCCGTCGCCTATCTGAGCCAATCAGATTGTCCGTCGCCTATCTGAGCCAATCAGATTGTCCGTCGCCTATCTGAGCCAATCAGATTGTCCGTCGCCTATCTGAGCCAATCAGATTGTCCGTCGCCTATCTGAGCCAATCAGATTGTCCGTCGCCTATCTGAGCCAATCAGATTGTCCGTCGCCTATCTGAGCCAATCAGATCGTCCGTCGCCTATCTGAGCCAATCAGATCGTCCGTCGCCTATCTGAGCCAATCAGATCGTCCGTCGCCTATCTGAACCAATCAGATCGTCCGTCGCCTATCTGAGCCAATCAGATCGTCCGTCGCCTATCTGAGCCAATCAGATCGTCCGTCGCCTATCTGAGCCAATCAGATCGTCCGTCGCCTATCTGAGCCAATCAGATCGTCCGTCGCCTATCTGAGCCAATCAGATCGTCCGTCGCCTATCTGAGCCAATCAGATCGTCCGTCGCCTATCTGAGCCAATCAGATCGTCCGTCGCCTATCTGAGCCAATCAGATCGTCCGTCGCCTATCTGAGCCAATCAGATCGTCCGTCGCCTATCTGAGCCAATCAGATCGTCCGTCGCCTATCTGAGCCAATCAGATCGTCCGTCGCCTATCTGAGCCAATCAGATCGTCCGTCGCCTATCTGAGCCAATCAGATCGTCCGTCGCCTATCTGAACCAATCAGATCGTCCGTCGCCTATCTGAGCCAATCAGATCGTCCGTCGCCTATCTGAGCCAATCAGATCGTCCGTCGCCTATCTGAGCCAATCAGATCGTCCGTCGCCTATCTGAGCCAATCAGATCGTCCGTCGCCTATCTGAGCCAATCAGATTGTCCGTCGCCTATCTGAGCCAATCAGATTGTCCGTCGCCTATCTGAGCCAATCAGATTGTCCGTCGCCTATCTGAGCCAATCAGATTGTCCGTCGCCTATCTGAGCCAATCAGATTGTCCGTCGCCTATCTGAGCCAATCAGATTGTCCGTCGCCTATCTGAGCCAATCAGATTGTCCGTCGCCTATCTGAGCCAATCAGATTGTCCGTCGCCTATCTGAGCCAATCAGATTGTCCGTCGCCTATCTGAGCCAATCAGATTGTCCGTCGCCTATCTGAGCCAATCAGATTGTCCGTCGCCTATCTGAGCCAATCAGATTGTCCGTCGCCTATCTGAGCCAATCAGATTGTCCGTCGCCTATCTGAGCCAATCAGATTGTCCGTCGCCTATCTGAGCCAATCAGATTGTCCGTCGCCTATCTGAGCCAATCAGATTGTCCGTCGCCTATCTGAGCCAATCAGATTGTCCGTCGCCTATCTGAGCCAATCAGATTGTCCGTCGCCTATCTGAGCCAATCAGATTGTCCGTCGCCTATCTGAGCCAATCAGATTGTCCGTCGCCTATCTGAGCCAATCAGATTGTCCGTCGCCTATCTGAGCCAATCAGATTGTCCGTCGCCTATCTGAGCCAATCAGATTGTCCGTCGCCTATCTGAGCCAATCAGATTGTCCGTCGCCTATCTGAGCCAATCAGATTGTCCGTCGCCTATCTGAGCCAATCAGATTGTCCGTCGCCTATCTGAGCCAATCAGATTGTCCGTCGCCTATCTGAGCCAATCAGATTGTCCGTCGCCTATCTGAGCCAATCAGATTGTCCGTCGCCTATCTGAGCCAATCAGATTGTCCGTCGCCTATCTGAGCCAATCAGATTGTCCGTCGCCTATCTGAGCCAATCAGATTGTCCGTCGCCTATCTGAGCCAATCAGATTGTCCGTCGCCTATCTGAGCCAATCAGATTGTCCGTCGCCTATCTGAGCCAATCAGATTGTCCGTCGCCTATCTGAGCCAATCAGATTGTCCGTCGCCTATCTGAGCCAATCAGATTGTCCGTCGCCTATCTGAGCCAATCAGATTGTCCGTCGCCTATCTGAGCCAATCAGATTGTCCGTCGCCTATCTGAGCCAATCAGATTGTCCGTCGCCTATCTGAGCCAATCAGATTGTCCGTCGCCTATCTGAGCCAATCAGATTGTCCGTCGCCTATCTGAGCCAATCAGATTGTCCGTCGCCTATCTGAGCCAATCAGATTGTCCGTCGCCTATCTGAACCAATTTTTTGTGTTTGTGAAAACGGGTCTTTAATCGGGGAAACGGAGCGGGTAGAGCAGGACGGAACGCAGGCATTGACAAACTACAATGACGGACAGGGCAAACAGGTAAGACCAGGACTTAAAATAGGTCATGACTAATCAAAGTAATCGGGCAAAGCAGGAGACGATCAGGGAAGCACACGTGGGTAATCAGGGGGCGTGGCACACACGAGGAGCGGACAAGCCGGGCATATATGTATATCTATATAAAACCTCATTAATGAGGGACAGGGAACAGAACGGACAGACAGAACTGGCACAGGGGAAGGAGCCAGGACAAGACTTGACATAAGACAGGAAAGGCAGAGAAACAGATCAGAAAGGGGGACACGGAGGGAACAGGCAGGACAAAAGGACCGGGAGTGAACGAAGGGAACATCGGGGAAAGAGGAGCAGAAGCCAGAGGGACGAGGGACAAAGAGAGGAGGGACAGAGACAGGAGGAACAAAGCGAGGGGGAGCAGAGGCAGGAGGGACAAAGACGGGAGGCCAGGGAGAGAAGGAGGGGGAACCAAGAGGAGCCCGAGGGAGACCCAGCGGGCGACGGGAGGCAGCCGGAAGGGCTGCAGGCGGCCGGGAGGCCGGAGCCGGAGGGGCCGAGGAGATGGGGTGAGGGACAGACGCAGGGACGAAGGAGGGAGTCGGAGGGGAGACCAGGGAAGGGGACGAAGGAGCTGGAAGGGACCCTGGCGAGGGCAAGGAGAGAGGGGGAGCCGCAGCAGACGGCGACGTCCTCCGACACGCCAGAGCGGGAGGACCAGCAGGCGAATGAGGAGCCGCCGTCGGGGGGCCCGCAGGCAACCGATAAGACGCCGGAGGAGGGACCGAGGCAGGGCGACGAGGCCGCGGAGGGGGACCCGCAGACGACAGCCGACCCGGAGGGCCAGGACCCGCAGGCGCCGACTAAGCCCTAGCGCCGGCGAGGGAGGGCGAGCCAGGGGGCTGGGCGGGTGGGACCCCAGCCGTGCGTCTGTGTCCTCTCCCCTTATGGGACACAGACATAAGGACCCGTGGCCGGGGTCGGGCTCGTCGGGGTGAGGGTACCAGAGTCACAGGGGGAGAAGGGACTGGAGTGGGGCCAGGGACTGGAGCTGCAGGCTGCAGAGGGGGCGCCTGCCCGGGAGCTGCAGGCAGGGAAAGCGCCTCGGACGTGGGCGCGGTAGCTGCAGGCAGCGGAGACGGCTGCTCGGGCTCTGGGGCCGCAGGGGGCACTTATTTTATTATATAAAATAAGTGTCACACAACCGGGGTGACATGCCTTGCCTGCTTGTGGGATGAGGAAGACTCAGGGACTGGAAATGGGATTAAAACTGAAGATGTGCTCATTCCTTTGTGTATTTACAAATTTTCCTTCCGTCAGACATGAGGAGTTTGCTGCTATATTTGGCACTAATAGAGATTCTGATGCTGCTATTTTTATTGTCTATTAGTTTGTTATTATTTACAAGTTCTGTTGTGTTTTTGCATTTTTCTCTTCTGGTTAATTAACTGCTGTCTGATTGCTGTGAAGTATGAGTGTGGTGAGTAAGACTCAGGGACTGGAAGTGGGATTACAACTGAAGATAACATGCTTATTCCTTTTTGTATTGTTTACAAATTTCCTTCCGTCAAACATGAGGAGTTTGCTGCTATATTGTGCACTAACAGAGATTCTGATGCTGCTATTTTTATTGTTTATAAATGTGTTATTGTTTCCAAGTTGAGTATTCAATAAATGCTAAATTGAGAAATTTTGTGTATCGTTTGTTATTATTAGTGTGATATTTTACCATGCAAATAGAGGGGAAAACGTCCAATTATCGGCCAAAAAAAATCAGCAGCATATATCGGCCATCGCCTGACCCTGACTCCTAAATATCGGCATCGGCTATTGAAAAACCCATATCGGTCGACCTCTAGTAACAGTACATTCTGTCCAATTCATCCATCGAGTTAAGTCACACACCCCACTTGAGGGGGCACTCCGGCAGACGTGAGGATGGGGATGTTCTTTCCGCTATAACATCCACTGCAGAAGTACATCTCGCTCCTGTTCACAGGGCTTACTTCAATGATGAAGCAGGGCTGGTTGTCTGGACAAGTGAAGTTGTCCTGCTGCTGGGTCTCGGTGCCGTTTTTCCACCTAAGCTTGAAGGTGGAAATGTGTTCCAACTTGGTCCCTGGGACTGCAGCATAGCCAAACATCGCGAGCAGCGTCGGCCACACCCACCACCAGAACCATCACACCGTCCTATACACATAAAGAAGAACTAAAACATAGAGTGTTGTGACAATCTATGCGTTAATGTTTGGCAGCATAGGTGATTCGTTAAAATTATACCGAAGAATGGAAAATGTGATATTTAGAATATTTTTTGCCATTTAGTAGCTAATTTAAGCACTTACCCAATGCCTCAATTTGTTTTAGGTCAGTAATGTCTGAGCCAAAAGAATGAATGTATGAATTTAATACAATTCACCCACTCCCACCCACACACAAATCTGAAATTCAATTTATTAAGACACTTCTTAAACATTAGTGCATTAACAAAAAAGGAAAATCTTAAGAGATTCAGTAGGATTTTCTATGTTAGACTTAAGTTAATAGTTCAATAGTTTTTATATATTTCAGTATACCAATTTGACTTTAATGTTGAAACAGATGCTAAAACATGGAATAATTTCATAACTAGAGAAACATGTTATTCACAAACACTAGCAAAGGTAGCTTATAGTTAAACTTACTTAAGTCAGCAAGTCAGGCTACAGTGTGTAAGAATTGTCGTAAACGATAATTTGTCTCAGTCTTACATGACAGAATAAGTAAACAGAAAATATAAAATGGCTGAAACAGCATCATTAACGCCAGCTACAGTAGAGGCGCAGAAAAGGTGTCATGACTGAAGTATTCCCAAACTTTGGAAGACCGCATGCGAGCCTTTTTTGCCGCGTGTTTCTCCAGAGGCTCCGGAGCTCCGCTGGTTGACGCAGCCAAGTTGGCTCATGTGCAGGGGGACAAGCGGCAAATTTCTTTTTTGCAGGGTGGTAGGTGATGTCTCATTAATATTTCTGAGAGAAGTGCTACATGATTGGCCAGTGCATGCCTTACAAAATGGTGCGGCACTGCATCCAAGCCTGCGGCACTCAGAGTCACAAATACAGTGGAAACCATTTGTAGTAATTACGTCTGTCTGGCTGATTTCCAACTAATTGATATTTGTATATTTATTACATGAATATAAGGTAATATAAGGTAATAGAAGAGGTATTTAATGGTTTTCCGTCTGAGGAATTTGCAAAAAACTGCAGTGCATGATGGGTCGGATCTAAAGGCTGCCTAACGTCCTCATCTGTAGGACGACTTACATCAAGACTAGGAAGGTGCATAATGTTCATGCCTGGTTGCGTTTGTTGGTCCAGAAAGTAATTCAATTTCGCCATGTAGGTTACGTTCTTAAAAACTGCTTGGAATATAGCCCGATTATATGCTGTGGGCCTTTTAATTTCTTTGTTTACCAGGTAGGCTACCTTCTTTAAACTGCGTTTTGTTAGACTACATATTTAGGGAGGTCTTTATAAATTTATTGTAGTCTTTATAAATATGTACATAGTTTAGCCTAACCCAGCCACTTAAGGGAGCAAGCCAGCTCAACTAGGTGTCGGTCCCAAGCCCGGATTAATGGGGAGGGTTGGCGTCAAGAAATAAAGAGACTGTATCTTCACTGCATGACTGATGTCAAAATGTGTGAAATATGTGGTTGTATAAATAAATTCATTAAAGTAGGTTAATGATTCTGTGCTGTCTAAATTGTATAGAAAATTTCTACATATAGCCAAACAAATCTCCTCCTGTTTGAAAAGGCATAGAAAAAGCAATTTAGCCACTAAAACTTTACAGTTTTTGTGAGGGACAGTCGAATTCTCTCGTTAAGTTTTTTGTGATCCTGCACCTACACTTTGCCGGCCCCAGGAGGATGGGCTCCCCCTTTGAGTTTGGTCCCTCCCAAGGTTTCTTCCTTCTTGGGAGTTTTTCCATGCTATCGGCGCCTATGGCTTACTCACTGGGGGCTTTGGGTGGGCATGATATAAAGCAAAGCATTTTCCCTTCCAGTTTCCTCCTCTGGTCCACATTGCAGGACCATCAGCCATCAGAAACAGCCCAGACAGTCTCCTTCAGCTTCTTTAGTGTCCTTGGAAGCCAAGGCAGTTTTAGATCTGAGAGGAGGTTTATCAGAAGGACACATATTACGTCGTTTGTCCTGAAATGTAACATGGGGAGGAAAAGTTAAGCGGTTTAGTCAGATTGGAGTCGTTTATTCAGCAGTGGCAGCGCCAGTGACTTAATGCTACAGGTGCTATAGGGGAGTGAGATTATTTAGAGCGGGTGCTTTAGCTTTTCAGCTTATGTAGATGCTGTATAGAAGCACACAGCACGATAAGCTACAGCATGGATAAAATATGATAAAATATGAAATTCTAACGTCTAGCTCACAGAGCCTCTATGTGTACTTTGAAGAAAAAATACACTACAAGTATGCTATAAAAACCGCAAAAATGTCTTACACAATATACAGATTTTACAGATAGTTAAAGAAAAAATGAAACCAATATTTTGGGGGTGCTGTGGGGGTACTATGGTCATTGGAGGAGGAGCTAGAGCCCCCCCCCCAAGCTTTTCCCTGGTGCTGCCACTGTTGTTCAGATTAAAAGTAACCTTGTCATTAATAAACAGTACTCTGATCAAATTTTTGCATGTACAAACACAATCAAAGTTTAACCACATGTTTAGACACAATTCACACACCTGTTACATTTCCATAATGCTAAGACTCTCTACACTTACTTCATCCACTTTCTTGTTTGGTACACAGTCAATTGATGGATGTGTAAGATTATTACCAGACCGTCTGCTGCAAACTCTACAGTTAATGAATGGCTGCAAAAACACACAGACACACAAAAACAGTATTTAAAGAGTGGTGGGCAATAAATACAGTGAGAGAAGGTGTAGTAAAGATATATCTAAAGATTTAAGGCAGAGCTGCTGGACTGCAGGGTTTAATGACACAGAACAATTTTAGAGGAAAGAGCTTCCAAAGCAGGGTCACCTTAAGGCTATATTATACAAAGCAAGTTCATCTAAAAGTATGAACAACAAATCCCGTTTAACTGAACACTGCTCTGTATTAAAATACTGTCCTCCGATCAAGCTAAGTGGTCCTGTAGTTCACTATTTAAAGAGGTAAATTTAAAGGGTAATTCACACTGCGCATCTACCCTGCTCTGACCAGATTTAATTGCCCTTTCACCACAAAACACCACACTGCCATTTAAGGCTGATTTCAACTGCCTGGTAATCCAGCCTTTAAGCCTGTAAACCTACTAAAATTTGAGAATAAGGTGATGGAACTGGCTGTTTGAGGCCACCTATCTATTTGTTACTTTATTGTTGGCTAACTTTCCTCCGCAGGGCATCAAAAAAGTTAACATGAACCTAAATTAATTTGCTAACTGATATGTCCAATGCTCACAGTCACAGTGACTCTTTACTTACCCTCTTGTCCATGAAAATACAGTCAGCCCGATGGTCTGTTGCAGTTGACTTTGGACATTTTGTTGCTCTCAAGAGAATCTCAATGTCAATGTATTCACTGCTGATCTAAATCACATAAACACGTTATATACAAAATTGCCTACAACTGTTTTAAAGGCAATATAACAAACAATAATCACCCAAAAAATGGCAAACTGTCACAGACTTGACTGCAGCAGATTCAGAGAGAAACTGTGAGAAGGTAAAATTGACCAGGGCTGAGATATACAACCATCACTTTCATTGTGAAGAGACATTAAGCATCATATGCATTGAAATTAAAACATCAAAATCAATGTGATTCTCATTAGTTCAGCTTGCAGATGATGAAAGTTTCACACTTTTGTAAACACTTTCTCAGCAGTTACCTTCGGACGGCCCTGGATGTTATAGAAATTCATGTGCTGACGGGTTCCTTGATGAGCATTTTCGACTGCGAGTTTAATGGCCGTCTTGTAGAGTGCAGGGAGACTGTGGTAATCTTGCTGGGCCTCTGTGGAGATAAGCAGAGCTCCATAAGCCAAAACCAGAACCAGCAGGCGGGTCATCTTCCTCTCAGCTTTGAAGGGAGAAGCAGGACTGAGGACACTGATCTGTGGTCCCCTTATCCAGCACGTCCAGGGGCGTGTCCTTCACCCGAAACAAACAGACCTTTGAACAACATTGGAAAACTCTTCAGGATGAATCGAGGCAGGTGGTCAAGTGGGTTTATTGTTATTTCAGCAATATACACAGTACACAGTGAAAGGAAACATTGTTCCTCCTGGACCACGGTGCAAGACAAAGAAGAAAAACAGAAACAACACAAGATGACACAAGTGCGGGCAAGATAGAACTATACAGAGTGAAAGGAGCACAAACAGAGGGAGAAAGTGCAAGATAAACACAAGAGCAACAATACAATACTACAGGACAAGACAGCGCAGTCAAGAACACAGAGTGCAGCCAGAGCTAACCTGAATAGGGGCATCAAGGTTGCCAGGCAGGCAGAGAAACAGAAAATAGAGGTCTACTTCACATACAACAACCCACAGTGGGTGTGGCAGGGAATACAACACATTACAAACTTCAAAGGCAACACACACCGTCACTGTTAACAGCAACGCCCTTTTAGCAAAGGAGCTAAACAGCTTCTTTGCTCGTCTGGAGGAACACAGAGCAGACATAGCCACACTGCCCCCTCCCCCAATCTCCAGCACTCACAGACTCCCTCTGCAGGAACACCACGCGAGAAGGCACATTGCATCTCTAGGTGTGTGGAGTTTAAGACAAGGCAAGTGATGCTACGATAATATAATTCCTTGGTAAGACCCCACCTAGAATATTGTGTGCGGGTTTGGTTACCATACCTTAAGAAGGACATTGCTGCCTTGGAAAAGGTGCAACGTAGGGCAACGAGAATGATTCCTGGTCTTAGAGGAATGTCTAATGAGGAGAGGTTAGCTGAGCTGAATCTGTTTAGCCTCGAGCAAAGGAGACTAAGGGGGGACATAATCCAGGTGTTTAAGATTCTAACAGGTCTGGATGCTGTTCAGCCAAATGGCTATTTCAATGTTAGTTTAAATACCAGAACTCGTGGCCATAAGTGGAAATTAGCTGGAGAACATTTTAAAACGAATTTGATGAAGCATTTCTGTACACAGCGTGTAGTTAGAGTATGGAATAGTCTTCCTGTTATTGTAACACAAGCTAAAACCCTGGGTTCTTTTAAATCAGAGCTAGATAAGATTTTTGAGCTATTAGCTAAGTTCTCCTCAAAGGAGCTTGATGGGCCGAATGGCCTCCTCTCATTTGTAAATCTCTTTGGTTCTTATGAGTCAGCTTACAGAGATGAGGTCCAGAAACTGATAGGTTGGAGTTCAGCAAACAATTTGGCACTAAACAGCACAAAGACAAAGGAATCACTGACTTCAGGAAGGATGGAGGCGACACTGGCCTGCCTAGATGGATGGATGGATGTTTTTATTGACATTGTAAGTACAATGAGATTTAGTTTGGAACGCGCCAGCAGCTACACAGTATATTTACAATTATATAGATTGTGAGGCATAAAATAAGGTGTGAGTAATATAACATAACGACATAATATAAGTAATCATTAATTAATCATTACAGATGGTATGAGGTGTGAACCGCTAGGCTGCTATGGCATGTTTGGTATCAAACCGATGGAAAATCACTCCAGTTTCCAAATCTGGTCAGTGGTTACCACGAAAGTGAATATATCAAAAGTTACACCAGCCTAACGAAAATCATCAATACAAGGGAAATCACTCTGGTCATAAATCTCAAAAGGACTGATACAGACCCCCTTCCGAAAGCCCGCCAAATGGATGGTCAGCCATTGGTCCAGGAGTCGAATTCCTGGTCACTCCTATTCACGAACTTTACACTATAAAACCTGGCACCTCAGAACAAAGCCAGGAGAGGAGAAACAGAAGGGAGGAGAAAACAAAAGACCATCAGCACGAAGAGAGGCAGAGAACATCAGCCCAAGAGAAGAGAAGCCCACAAGAAGCCCTCCTGAAGCCTATCAGTGAAGACCCAGCTGGACAGAGAACTGCAACCAAGCCCAAGCTTCACCAGGAGAGGGAATCAGAGGGGCTCCACTCCAACAACCGCTGCAAACACCGCGCCTCCCTGAGTGCCATCACCCATCAGCTCATCAGCCTCCGCAACCAACTGCCAAGACCCCCCCCCCCCCACTCTGCAACCAAGTAAACAAACTTCCTTTCATTTATAACAACCTAAACTCCTATTCACCTGCTATATTACTTTAGGACAGTATTTCCACAAATTGCTTGCTTTGCAGAACAGTATTTTCCCTTTTAAGGTTACTCATTTTAAATCTGGTCATTGCATTTTCATGATTACATTGTTTGTGTCCACTCCGTTATTTCGTGTTTATTGTTTGTTAGGTGTAATGTCTGTCTTATGTTAGTTATAGGAATAAATGCATGTCTTTTACACAACTTCAGCCTCCGTTCATTGAGTGCTCACAAGAATCCCTGCCTGTGCGATCTACGCTCTGAAACCTCAAATTCGCCTGAAATATCGCGAGACTCTCTCTCATTGGCCGTGAGGGGAGCTTCGCTACCGATCGTTTACATTACCTGGTGACGCAGCTCGTTGGACAAGCCTTCTATTCTAACCCAGGTTATTACGTGATACTGGTTATTAATGAGTTCCATTTAAGTCACACATTAACAGACTCACGGTGTTTCGCAATTGAGTTTGAGCCGACCATTCAGCATAAAAATTGGTTAATAATCACAAGGCACAAGGTTTAAACTTATTCTGAGCACACAATTTAAACTTTTTATGACCGAACGTGCAGTGAAGAAGCGCTACTGTGAACTGGTTGCAAAAGTCGCACTCATGGCAATCTGAAGGCATTTAAGCGGGATCATATGGGCTTATTATAGTTATTTTTATTTCTATTATTAGTAGTTATATTATTTTGTTTTATTTTCGGTGATTTCATTGTAGTTCTTTCGTATTAAACTGCAGTAAACTTTAACCCTATGTCTGACGAGATTCTCAGATGTAGCGCTTTGTTTCCAGGTTCAATTCGGACGAGTGTCTCCGTTTCTATATATCCTGGGAGAGATCTCTCTATTAGCGAACGGGAATACTTGTTATGAGGTTCTAACCTAAATTATGTTGCGCTTGGACATAAGACCGATAGCTTAGTTACCTATCAGGATCATACTCGTATGTGTGTGCCTGCTTTAGACAAAGCAAGTTTAACACAACTTTGCGCTGTGAGCCAAGTGTGTGTCATTTAGAAATTGGGAGTCTCCTGTGCTTGAGACCCACCGTGGTTAAGCACCATTTGCGACGAGATATAGTGCACTCACAATTTAAATCTGTCGCCGTAACGCGTGCGCCGTCTCGCTTCAGTAATTGTTTTAAGGGGTTTTATACTGTGCAAGGCACAGAAGAAGGCCACAAGCAGCATGCGCATGCATTAAATGTGTGTGTCACTCATCTAGCGTCGGCAACCGCCTAGCTATATCTTTGGTTACCTCTAGTGGTCAGGCATAGAACTACCACTCCATTTCGAAATTGCGCCTCTAGTGGCCAGGCATAGAACTACCACTCAATTTCGATATTGCGCCTCTAGTGGCCAGGCATAGAACTACCACTCCATTTTGATTTTGCGCCCCCGGTGGTCAGGCATAGAACTACCACTCCATTTCGATATTGCGCCCCCGGTGGTCAGGCATAGAACTACCACTCCAGTTCGAAATTGCGCCTCTAGTGGTCAGGCATATAACTACCACTCCATTTCGAAATCGCGCCTCTAGTGGTCAGGCATAGAACTACCACTCCATTTCGAAATTGGGCTTCTAGTGGTCAGGCATAGAACTACCACTCAATTTTGAAATTGCGCTTCTAGTGGCAAGCCATAGAAGTACTACTCCATTTCGAAATCGCGCCTCTAGTGGTCAGGCATAGAACTACCACTCCATTTCGATATTGCGCCCCCGGTGGTCAGGCATAGAACTACCACTCCATTTCGAAATTGCGCTTCTAGTGGTCAGGCATAGAACTACCACTCAATTTTGAAATTGCGCTTCTAGTGACAAGCCATAGAACTACTACTCCATTTCGAAATCGCGCCTCTAGTGGTCAGGCATAGAACTACTATTCCATTTCGTAATCGTGCCTCTAGTGGTCAGGCATAGAACTACCACTCCATTTCGAAATTGCGCTCCCGGTGGTCAGGCATAGAACTACCACTCCATTTCGATATTGCGCCCCCGGTGGTCAGGCATAGAAGTACCACTCCATTTCGATATTGCGCCCCCGGTGGTCAGGCATAGAACTACCACTCCAGTTCGAAATTGCGCCTCCAGTGGTCAGGCATAGAACTACCACTCCATTTCAAAATCGCGCCTCCATTGGTCAGGCATAGAACTACAACTCCATTTCGATATTGCGCCCCCGGTGGTCAGGCATAGAACTACCACTCCATTTCGAAATTGCGCTTCTAGTGGTCAGGCATAGAACTACCACTCAATTTTGAAATTGCGCTTCTAGTGGCAAGCCATAGCAGTGCCACTCCATTGAAATTGCACCTCTAGTGGTCCGCCATAGTAGGTTAACAACATCTGAGTTGGGTCTCTGGTGGTCAACTGCGGTGATACAACACGCATAATTGGACACACAGGTTCTTGCCTGAAAGCAGGAATCAACTTCACGGACTAAATCAGTTTGATCACAATACATTAACATCCAATTAGGTTATTGTTGCATAACTAATTGATGTTTACAATTGAATAAGAAACACAATTCATTTGGTTTGATTCCCGTTTAACCTTTTTGATTTATTTTAGGTTTTATTTCACCTTATGCTTTCATTCATTCCCTCTCCCCCAACAAGGGGACTTGCATAGAAGTTCAACCACTATTAACAACAGTAAACCAGTTACGTACACAATCCCATCAGGAAGTCGTTTGGATGTGATCAGTTGAGCCCTTCGGGTGCTGGGTGCTTACCATTCGCTCTCTGTTGGTTGAGCTTGTCTGTGGCTCTGCTGTCACTGCTTGTGATCGTACAGTTTGTCAGAACCGAAGGGGAGTTCTCAGCAATTGGATGCCCAAAAGCGTGTCAGCCCGGCTACACCCACTGACTCATTACGGGCAAGGCTGACAGGTACCTCAGGCGGTCATTACAACTTTTGAGCAGGACTTCGTTTAGGGTGAGTTCTGAGAACGGCCCTAGCTTGGACTCTCACTAGGGTGGGTGATACCTGAAGGCAATTTTGCCAGCCGATAAGCTGAGCTCCACCTGGGTTGTCTCAGTTGTGCATACAGAATACGCCCTTCCAAGTTAACATTGCTGGGGATCGGGGGAGTGGAAGCCGGACTCAGGCTTGCTTGGCTGGGAGAATGATTCCTGGTCTTAGAGGAATGTTTAATGAGGAGAGGTTAGCTGAGCTGAATCTGTTTAGCCTCGAGCAAAGGAGACTAAGGGGGGACATAATCCAGGTGTTAAATCTGGTCATTGCATTACATTTTTTTTGTATCCACTCCTTTATTTCGTGTTTATTGTTTGTTAGGTGTAATGTCTGTCTTATGTTAGTTATATCCATCCATCCATTTTCCAAACTGCTTATCCTACTGGGTCGCGGGTGGTCCGGAACCTATCCCGGAATGTGGAATGGGCACGAGGCAGGGAACAATCCAGGATGGGGGGCAGCCCATCACAGGGCACACTCACACACAAATCGTGATTATATTATTGCACTATACTATATAAATAAAAAGTAAACTTAATACCAGTTGTGGTAATAAAGTGCACAGAGAGTAAGAGAGAGTAGGGTTTCACATAAACGTATGTTCATTAGCATTTAGTATTCTGATGGCTTTGGGGTTAGAAGCTCTTATTAAATCTGGTTGTTCTGCAATGCATACTGCGGTAACGTTTACCAGAGGGCAGAAGTTCAAACATCTCATGTGCTGGGTGCGTGGGATCTTTTTTAAATATAATTATGCATATGTAGAACTAGGGATATGATCCTGTTAAGTATGATAGTTCTGTCTCATTATTGCAGGATCGACATCCATAGTAACTGTGGTGATCTATCCATTTGTGTGCATGTCTGTGTGTGTGTGTGCGAGCGGGTATACCTATCCTACCCCATAGCGTGATAAATACCTGTTTTTTTTTTCCCTTATGGGGACCACGAAACTGAAAACCAGGAAAACTCTATTTTATAAAAATCTGTGACTGCTGTGGAAAAACTAAAAATGCAAAACCTCTTTTATTTTGCTTGGTTACTTATGGTTATGGTTAGGGCAGGGTGGGGGTTAAGATTGTCATAGTTAGCGTTAGCATTTATCCAATAGAAGTCAATGAGCGGGCCCCATAAGGATAGGTATACCCTATGTGTGTGCATGTGTGTGTTTGTCCCATATTGCCTGGGCTTCAGGATACCTCATAACCCGGAACTTCATCAGAAGTAGTTAGAAAATGGATGAATGGATGGATGGATGGATGGATGGATGGATGGATGGATGGACAGATCAATAAAAGTACAGAACATCCATTTTACAAAGAACCATCAACACTAAATGTATGCACTGGTCATGCTCCTGGAAATTAAACTTTTCTGAAAAGCAGCATGTTCATAAATTAGCTGCTGTTATACCTTGGGGGAACAAATGCAGATGAAATTGTAAAACAAACTGCAGTGGCAAAACAGTTCTGGCTGCCTGTGCTGCCCTGCCTGCCCGCCCTCCTGCCCATTACGTCCTGCCTGTGCCACCCTCCTGCCTGCCCTCCTGCCTGTTTACGTCTTTCCTGTGTGCCCTGCTGCCAGTTATTCTGTATTTACATCCGGACTTAACTAATTGAACCATATAAACCATATAAATCAGGACTTTGTTAACCTGACTTCTGCCCTGTGGAGGATGGGCTCCCCCTTTCACTCTGGTTCCTCCAAAGGTTTCTTACTATGACTGAGTTTATCCTTGCCAATGTCGCTTTCTAATTTTTCAGGCTAGATCTTGCTCACTGGGACAATTGGGCAGGGACAAAGTAAAGTGCTTTGAGACAATGTAAGGCTATGAAAATGTACTATACAAAATAAAGTGAATTGACTTGAGTAATGTGGCACAAAGCAACCCTTCTTTGCCACAGGAAATGTCTGGTGCAATTTCTTTTTTAATTGTACATGTCAATTGCATAATACCCTAAACTAATTCATTATTATTTCTATTATTATCATCATCATCAGTATTTCATTAGTATTCCATGGTATTTAGATTTTTCAGGAATCAGTGTGTGTACTGTATACTTTTTAATTTATTTGCACTATGTGTAGTGTCTCTGCAGCTGTATATACTTGCTGCATTATGCACAAGAACTTCCCTCAGGCATCAGTATAGTTAATCAAATGTAATATTTCTTGCTTGTTTATTAAGTTGTTTTAGGTATTTTGTGTGTTCCACTTAATTTAGTGTAATTAGTCCTAGTTGACTCAGGTTTAGTTAGATTTTTCCTTCTGTTGTTCCTCTGCATCATGCTACTGTCATAAAATTTCAATGTCTTACCTAACTTAAGAGTTTTGTGCATTGTGTTTTGGAGAGAAAGAAATCATTACTTTTTTTCTTTAGATTCATCCACTGATTCTATCACCTATGACACATTCCCCCTGAATATTTGTTTGTTTATTTATGTATTTGCTTGGGGGATGGAATTAACAAACAGAAATAACTGAATGAATCAGGGTAGTGAAAAACATTTATAAACTTATCATTTTGGTATTGGTACGATCCTGTTCTGGTTAGTTAGCCGAGGGAGTAAATCATCCGGAGTTTCATCTCTCAATCTCCTCCTACACCCACTCAGCATCACAGTATGGACTCCCCAATGCAACTGATCTGCACGTATTTGTACTCTGGGAGGAAATTGAAGCCCCCATAGGAAAAACTCAAAGCCTACAGACATATGCACAAAACCAGGGGACATGCTCAGTTCTGCAGGCCTGGAAGTGTGAGAGAAGGCTATTTATTGAGTTTCCCCTCTGCCCCTGGTAAAGATGAAACATGCACAAGTCATTAAACACACATATACTTACATGAAAGTCTGACTGATACTGGAGCTTCCAGTGCCCGTAAACCAGGTACTGGGGTACTCCATTTCCTTCTTGATAATTAGCGCCATTGAAAAAAAAAACGGTGCCTTTCCTAATATTAACTGACTCTCAGACAAATGTACTGCTTGAAGACCCTGCCACTATTCGCATTTTCCAGCAGGAGTCACAAATCTTCATTGCATTCAGTTTATTCTCAGATGAGCTCATGCATGTTTCTATGTGCATCTTTACACTTAAACAAATACAGCTAACCTCTGTTGTTATATTCCATATATATTTGTCGTGACTGGCCTTTTTTCTCAAATGATGGATTTCTGAAACTAAAACTGACAGTATTCTAAAATATTTATATTGCCACATCATCGACACATGTTCTAATATGACATAGCATTCCCCTGGACCATAGTGCGACTTAGAGACAAGATATAACATGCCCTTCACGGTAAAACACTAGATAGGTGCAACACTTAATGTCAACGTTGTCAATGTCAATGTTGACTTAATGTCAACGTTAAATTCATGGATTCGCAAATTAAGTAACACGGTTACAGTACAAAAACGAGCAGAGCTGTGTATGGCATGACTATCTCGCGGCGGCGACAAAATATGCTTATCCTTCTAATTATTCAGAAGAAAATATATTTGCAAGCACAGCCGTTCACGGCTTCCGTACAAAAAGCTGTCACTACGCTACAGGAAGAATACACGACCAATATAGGATTTACACAAGTCTGCTTCTTTTGTTTTATTTAGTAACAACTTTCACAAAAATTGACAGCAATACTGCTAAAAGTGCAGATCTGTTGCCAAATTAAATAAACAAAGAAATTAATCATAAAAATATTCAAAGTATATACAGCCAGGGGCGCCGCTAGCAATTTTGGGCCCTATGACAAAATATGAGGTTGGGCCCCCCTACCACACCCATTCAGATCTCTGGGGGCCCCTAAAGGGCGTGGGCCCTTAGAATTGTCCCAACTTTCCCCCCCTTAGCGGCGCCCCTGTATACAGCTAACCATTTCCAATCGAAAAGTACATACAAGTCTCCAATATAAGTTATACAATGGAGCGCAGATAAAACTTTTAAATAGTAATTAACCAAACTATATAAAGAATACAAGTTTGAATACAGGTAATTTGTATAAATTTTACTGTGTTCAGACTGAAAAATCAGCACCAGCCTTACACACATTGCAGTTCTGCTTTTTTCTTCTTTTAGCATAATTACCCGTTTCACGTTCACGAGGCAGAAGATCCCTGCAAATGTGAAAATTCACAAGTAACAGGCACCATTAACCTCAAGCCATAACAGTCTGCTAGCCTGAACAATAGCAAACTCTATGTATTACCAATTATTACGCAGGTTGTCACTTTATCAAATCATGACTGTTACTAAGAAGTGGGAGTGAAACGCGTGTCACGAGATCTCGCGATATTACAACATGACGAGATTTCTCGTTGGAGCGAAAAGCCGTTTCACGAATGCGCTGCAAATGAGCTGCTGTAAATATGTCGGCATCTGACTAAATTACTATAGTAGATACCCCAGACACTTTTGAATCTTTTGTGTGTCAGCATTTCGGGTGCCCGGCGGAAAATATAAATGGCGAAAGGGAGACAGACAAAACACGAACCATCTGTAAGGACTGTAGAAAGCTAATGCCGCACACAGCGGCTAATGCTACTACTAACTACTATGCAAAGCCATTTGCAGCACCATCATAGCTCTTTATTTAAATTCACTGCACCGGTGAAGAAAACATTTTTTAAAAAATGTTATGTTTATTATTGGGTGCTTTCCACTTCATGCACCCACATACAGCGCTAGCTTAAAGCAATGCATTCTGGTCCTGACGCAATGCATCATGGTTATATTTTTTATCGCCCGTTGCATTACGTCACCATGTCACATGGTACCAAAACTCCGCGAGAGCAAGACACATCAGGCAGCACCTCTTAGCAGGCTGCACAGGCTGGATCCGCCTCCATTACGACACAACTTTGCCCTTATTGGCTTAAGATTTTAGTTACATACATGACGTTTGTATATCTGCTATTTCTCCCGAGAAGCAGGTAAAGCGGTAACTGCTTTTCAATTAATTTACTTGGTAAAATTAAATTTAAATAAATGATATGAATATTGTAATAGTACTCGTGAGCTTTGTTTGTTGTTAGTTACTATAATGTTGCGCTGCTTTATTTGTTTAATCGTCTTGTCTGTGAAGACATTCAAGTTAATCAAATAAGAACTGCACTGTACACTGTACATGACCATAAAAACTTTGAATCCTTGAAATAAATGTTTTTGATCTTTTCCTTGGCAGTTATCTTTTTACACAGGGCCTCTATGTACACAATAGTTATTTTTTTCACGACTAACAGTATGGATCAGGAGTTGGTTATTGTAAAAGAAGTAATGTGCATGCAGGTGATATTTGTATAGATTTATATTTACCCCTAGGTGATAAGTTTGACAGTCATTTCTTTTACCGTTTGGCCTCTCGGTTGAACATAATAGTGGCGCGAGCAGCTCCACTTGGTTTTTTAAAAATACTCAGCCATGAACTTTTGGTGAACTCAGGTGAATCCCTTCCTTCAGTAGTAAACCTTGGTAGTTTCAGCCGTTTACACATTGTCTCACTAAAAGGTTGATAATATATTTGTCCTTTTACATAGTGATAAAATATACGCGATAAAAATGTGAATATTCATAGATTCAGGACTAACAAAGTAGCTAACAGAAACTCAGACTAACAAAAGGTGCAAATACATACTCAGTTGGTTCCATTGTGTTGATTACATTATAATGTTTACATTGTAATGATTATATCATGGATATTTGGCATACTTTTTATAAAATCGTAATTCTTATATTCTGCGTTATATAGTGCTAAATAATATTCCATAGATGGATGGACTTTATTAATCCCCGTGGGGAAATTGTGTTTTTTATGTCTCCCTCAACTTACTCTTTGTGGAGTAAGTTGTCCGCGAAGTGCAGCTACCTGTTGGGGCGCCCAGGGAGCTGGGGGTTAAGGGCCTTGCTCAAGGACCCACAGACGTGCTGAGGCTGGGTTAGTTTCAACTGGTGACCTCATTACAGGCACAAGGACTGACCCCTGCCCCCCAACTGTGTATGAGTAGCATTTATGCTGTTTCTTGAGTGTGAGCTAGTACATAAACCAGCTAGTGCTCACCATTGCAAAAATACTCTAGCTTTCTGTCATACACATTTTTTTATTTTCTTACATTGTCCGTTTTTGTTCATAGTCTGTAATATTCTGAATAACGACAATGTAGAGGAAAAACAGATTAAATTCTCCTTGTTTGTAATTTCCCCATGTAATCCACTGCCTTGTGGTAAGAGGTGCAAAAGTCAGACGCGTTGAATGATGAGGATACGATATTGAGTTTAGTTCTTGAGAGGATTTATTCATATGATATTTTAACACACAGTACTTTGAACTGGTTTGTTTGGCGCAAAAGGGCCGATATGCAGACACCATCACACATGGCAAATACGGTCAATGACTGTTTCACTTTGCACCTTCAGCCCTGAGCCGCGTAATCTCAGCACCTTTAATAACAACCATTGCTGCCTCCTACAGGTGGGAATACACTTAGACAATAGTAAATATCACTAAGGCAGGCAAGTACCTCTCGTTTCAAGTGTTGCAATACTATATAACATTATATTATAAACAATAAATACGAATAAATAAAAACATTAAACAAATAAACATAATCAATAATATTCATGAATAATTATGCTTAATATACAAATAAAAGAATAGCTCCTGCAGATGATTTCAGATAACTACTGGAACAATGAGTTCTGGAGGGGAGCAAGCTCTGTTACATGCTATAGAAATGTTGATCTGATTCCTTTCATTATCAGATTGTTACCACTGTTAAAAACCACAGATATTGTATTCTGATTGTATGCATTTCCTTATTAGGGCATGTCAGTTACTTCTGTTAAAAAATCCGTTTATTCTGACGTCGTAAATTTCCTGATCAGAGTTTACCCTCTTTAAAGTGATGGAGGTCCACTTGTGCCAAAGATACATCGATATGCATATGAGATTTCGTTTGTGCCAAAAATATGTAAATAGCACACAGTCCATGTCGACTGAGCATGTGACAAAGAATTTTTCTGTGACAATTCTATTTTGTCAATGAGTTTGTCTGTGGAGCCCCTGAAGGGACCTAATGGTGTCCGCTAATTAGATACCCAGAAATAAACTGTGTGGCTCCTGCCCAAGCATTGCTGCCCAAACAGCAGCTTCCTCCTTATGCCACCGAGGGAGGAGTAGCCAGTGGTTCCCCTGCCCCTTCCCCTCTCCCCCCTGCAGACGAGGATCATAACCATTCAGCACCCGACTCTACCTCCTTCTCGGTGAAGAAGTGCCGTGGCGAAACGCTCAGGCAGCAGGACGAGGTAGCAGAAATTCTTGCCCCTATGTTGGTATGTCCAAATCCTCAAGGGGGAGATAAGGTTTGCTCATCTGACACTGTAGATGAAGGAGTTGAACATAAGAACATAAGAACTATACAAACGAGACGAGGCCATTCGGCCCATCAAGCTCGCTTGGGGAGAACTAAACTAATAGCTCAGAGTCGTTAAAATCTTATCTAGCTCTGATTTAAAGGAACCCAAGGATTCAGCTTGCACTACATTATCAGGAAGACTATTCCATACTCTACACGCTGCGTAAAGAAGTGCTTCCTTAAATCCAGCTTGAAATGTTCTCCCGCTAATTTCCACCTATGGCCACGAGTTCGTGTATTTAAACTAATGCTGAAGTAACTATTTGGTTGAACAGCATCCAAACCTGTTAGAATCTTATATACCTGGATCATGTCCCCCCTCAATCTCCTTTGCTTGAGACTGAACAGATTTAGCTCAAGTAACCGTTCCTCGTATGACATTCCTCTAAGACCAGGAATCATTTTTGTGGCCCTACGCTGCACCTTTTCTAAGGCCACAATGTCCTTTTTAAGATATGGTGACCAAACCTGCACACAATATTCTAGGTGAGGTCTCACCAAGGAATTGTATAATCTTAGCATTACCTCCCTTGACTTAAACTCCACACACCTGGAGATATACCCCAACATCCTATTGGCCTTTTTTATTGCTTCCCCACACTGGCGAGAATGGGACATGGAAGCATCAACATACACACCAAGGTCTTTCTCATGATCAGCTACCTTTATTTCAGTGACACCCATGAAATACCTGTACTTTATATTTCTGCTCCCTAGATGGAGTACCTTATATTTATCGACGTTAAATTTCATCTGCCAGGTATCGGCCCAGTCACTAATTAAATCAAGATCCCGCTGTAGCTGCTGAGCCACTAATTCAGTATCTGCTACACCACCCACCTTGGTGTCATCTGCAAATTTCACCAGTTTACTGTATATATTGGTATCCATATCATTTATGTAAATTAGGAACAATAGTGGTCCTAAAATCGAACCCTGCGGTACCCCACTATGAACGCAAGCCCACTGTGAGTTGAAGGACATTGCCAGTGACCTGCTGGACCCCAGGCAGAACAGGCCTCACCATGCGACAGCCCTTCAGAGACTGGTCCTCCTGCGCATGGACTGGGGCATGATGCATCAGTTTAAACAGGAGCCTGGTAAATCCTGCGAGTGCTACACCAAGCGACTGATGGCAGCATTCTCCAACTACAGTGGGATGGACTCCACAACGGACCGAGAGTGTATGTGATGTAAAATACACTAAGATAGGTAAAAACTCTTTTGTGGACTAAGTAAAACAAACATTTTATGTTCTAGTTTTCTTAAAACTACTGAAACAAATAATTGGCTACACTGCAGTTCCGCTGTTTTGTTTGGCACCCCTGCATGTCGTGCATTGTGTGGAAAAAACCTGAAGGCTGAGGAATGTTACGTAACACAGCTAGAATGTAAAAACTCTCTCTGGTGTAATTCACTGCATAAAACCAATGGTGTTAAGTGTGATGTCTTCTTCATAACACTCCCTGATGTTTGTGTCCGTGACCATGAGATAGGGTGGGCTGCTTTTCTTCCTTCCTTTGACTAGTATTCCTCCTAAATTGTTCATCTGTATTTGCTGCATTGGTACTTGATGTGCGTGTGCCTTGTGTCACGATCGCCATTTAACGGGAGCGGCGGACGGGCAGGAAACAGGCAAGGCAGGCAGGATACGGGGATTTATTAGGAACACGGGGTGCAGGAAACATCTCACGCAGACGGACTTCAATGACGGACACTGAACTCTAGTAAGACATGAACTCAAATAGACAGGACTGATTGAAAATAATCGGACACAGCTGGGTACGATCAGGGAAGCACACGTGGATAATCAGGGGGCGTGGCACACACGGTGGTCAGACTGTCCGGGACCTCCTCGGGGACTAGGGCAGGAAAGTCTGGAGCTGGGTCAGGGACAGGAGTGGGGGCCAGGAACAAGAGCCCCAGGGGGCACAGTCATTTGAGGCGGAGGGAGCGCCTCGGGCGTGGGCTCTGGGGCCGCAGGGGGCAGCGGAGGCGGCTGCTCAGGAGCTACGGGCAAAGCAGGCGGCGGCTGCTCGGGCTCTGGGGCCGCAGGGGGCAGCGGAGGCGGCTGCTCGGGCTGCGCAGGAGCTATGGGCGACGAAGGCAACTGCTCAGACGCTGTAGCAGGAACCCAGGACTTTATGCTCAGCCCACTGCTGTTAACTCCGATGACTCACAACTGAGCAGCAATGCACATTTCGAATTCCATCATCAACATCAGGCAGATGACAAGACTGTTGTGGGTCTCATCAATAAAAACGGTGACTCAGCATACAAAGAGGAAGTGTGATGACTATCGGACTGCTGCAGAGCCAACAACCTGTCTCTGAATGTTGACCAAAGAGATGGTTGTTGACGTTAGAAGAACACAAAACACAGAGTGACCACTCTCTGCTGCACATCGATGGCTCATCTGTGGAGATCGTAGAGAGTACCAGATTCCTTGTTGTCCATCTGGCGGAGAATCTCACCAGGTCCTTCAACATCAGCTCCATAGTAAGGAAAGCACAGCAGCACCTCTACTCTCCACGGAAGCTCAGAAAAGCCCATCTCCCATTCTCACACTCTATTGGGGAACTGTTGAAAGCACCCTGAGCAGCTGCATCACGGTCTGCTTTGAGAACTGTGTCGCCTCAGATCACAAGTCCCTACAACAGATAGTGATGACAGGTGAGAAAATCATTGGGAGTATCGTGTTAGAGAAATATGTACTTTTTTTATCATCATTTTGCTAGACGCTTAGAAACAACACCCTGCCGCAGCTTGATCTTAATTGAGCAATAACACGTCTCAAGAACTGTCGCTTGAATATTTCCACCCCATATATGGTGACAAACAATGTTCAATGTCAGTTGCATATCCTGTTTGTGTACCTCAATAAAAGACACTGCGAGGGGAGTTACTCTTTCGAAGTTGGCTGAGTTCGACTGAGAGGCTGACACCTCGAGGTCAGGACCGGGCTTCCCTTTGTAAGGAAAAGTGGTAAAAATGTCCCAAGGTTCTTGGTTGATCATTTGAATGCAGACAATGTTAGGAATTTATGATCATGGGGGAAGCCAGGGAGAGAATGGGGGTTCCAGTTGGCACCACTATGGTGATAAGGATAAGATAAGGTGATAAGAATTGAATTACAATGATCATAAAAGTCTCCACCCTGTCCTGTCCCGTCCCTGTCTCAGGATCCTCACACTCCAGGGGGTCACTCTTTATATGTAAATTCACTCACAACACCTACACACAACACCTTGGTGGGGAGGGCCTTTTTGGGTATAAAGGGGGGTGAAGAACTGTCTTCAATTTGTATCTGAGCTGCCTTTCAGTACCCGGTGTGTCTCTACACTGTATTACATTGTATTATTTTTGCTGTTCAATAAACCATCATTTTGCTGAAACTGCGGAGACTCTGCAAGTGGATTCCCTACACCTTGCAGCAAGTAAAACGTCATCACAGCTGTCTGTGTTGTTCTGTGTTCAGAGACTGGTTTGTTTCCAGCGCATCTTCAGAAGAAGATAACCCTAACATATCTCTCCCCTCCATCACAGATATTCACACCACACACTGCATCCGCAAAGCCACCACCATTGTGGATGACCCCACCCACCCCTCACATTATCGTTTCACCCTCCTGCCTTCTGGAAATAGGTCCCGGAGCATTCGGGCCTTCACAGCCAGACTCAAACAGCTTTATCCCCCATGCCGTCAGACTACTGAACTCTCAGGGACTAATCTGATACCACACACACATACACTCATTAACACACTTTATTATTTAACTACTATTTTTTATCTTATTGTCGCCATGTTTACAGTTACTTTTATTTATTTTTATTGCTACCTCATTGGACAACCAAACTGCGCCTTCTCAGTACTGGGTTTACTGTGCTGTTTGTGCTCGTTGGTGTCAGTTGTCCTCTCTTTTTGCACTGTCCTGCAATGTTTGCACAGTTTTTGCTCATTATGCACCATACAGTATGTTGCTAGGTTGGTATGTGTTAGTCTTCTGTTAATTTAAGTAGCACCTTGGTCCGAGGGAAACAGTTTCTTTTGTAACTGTACTATACTCAACTGTGTAAAGTTAAAAATAACATTAAAGACCTACTTGACTTTTACTGAACAGGTGCTAAAGTGAAATTACTTGCTTCTGGGAAAGAACTCCAGCTGAAATTCTGTACAACAATTATGGGAGACATATGGGAAGGACGCGGTGTCAGACCTGCCCCAGTGGGACGAATGTGGTTTTCCTAGTAACAGCAGCTTCAGTCCCAATCAGATAAGCCAGATGCATCTGAAATTAGAGGAACGGGATCAGACTGGTTGCTCAGGGACTAATGTGGTAGAACTAAAACAGAGACAAATTGGACGGTGTTTCAATTGTGGGAAAATGAGACAAAGCAGGCAGAGGAGATGCGGGTGGCAAAGAAGCATGAGATAAGGAATGCAGAGAATGTGGATGAGGGTGAGACTCCTGTGAAAACTGTGTATTGAAAATTAGGGCCATAGTATTGTCATCCATCCTGTCAGGGTATGGAAATACACTGAGGGTAAATGGCCTAATGCAGGAAGTGTCTTAATCCTATAACATCCAGCTGATTCAGGCTGTGGGGGACAGTGTAGTACTGCACTCTTCTGGCTGGGACCTTGAATAAATGAATGAATGTTACATTTATACAGCCCTTTTCTAAGATACACAAAGAGCTTTACAGAAGCACTGGGGAGCCACTTCAACCCAAACGTGAGGCAGCAGGAGAGGGGGCCCAGGCAGAGAGAACAGCCAACAAGACGGGTGCTTCCACAGACAGGACGGGGGCCCCGGCAGACCAACGCTGACGACTCCTGGGACCAAGTCAACAGAGCAGCTGTCGTCATTGTGACTCACCCTCATACATCCATCCATTGTCTAAACCGCTTATGCTACTGGGTCGCGGGGGGTCCAGAGCCTATCCTGGAAGGATCTGTGCACGAGGCAGGGAACAACCCAGGACGGGGGGGCAGCTCATTGCAAGGCACATTCACACACCATTCACACACACATGCACTCCTACGGCCAATTTAGCAAGAGAGAACATGCAAACTCCCCACACATGTGACCCAGGCGGAGACTCGAACCTGAGTCCCAGTGGTGGGAGGTAACAGTGCTAATCACTGCACCACCAAGCAGCCCCACCCTCATACATGATTTCTGATTCTTGATTTTAATCCCCTTTTCTGTTTTTGGCAACATATAAAGTGCTGTGAATGTCACTGTCAGATTGTCATATCATCCTCCAGTTGTCCCTTGTCACCCTGGATGCACATTGAGTGTTTGCTAAATATTTTATCTTGTAGTGTTCCTGATTTTTTTCCTGTGTTTTAATTTGCAATTCTCAAATTTCATGACTGGCATCCGTGGGGACGATTAATTAAACCTGTTAACTCTGCACTTCAATTTCAAACTGTTGGTAACATGTGTACATATTTTTGTCTGATCTTTTCACCACCAGGTGGCGATATAGCAACTCCAGAGTTATTGATGGCTAGAACAAAAAAAAACACAGTAACACAGAGGTGTAGCTAAAAATTCTGGGCCCCTGACAGAATGTCACCTTGCGCCCTCTGTCGAATTTTACATTCTGTGAAAGAGATTTGTTGAGCCATCTTCCAATGTAATCCAATCCAGCTCTTTATTTGAAAAGCACTTTAAACAACCTTATGGACCAAAGTGCTGCACAAAGGAATAAATAAAAACATTCACACACTTAAAAACGAAGTAAAAGAAATTTAATAAAAACCAAAACATTCAATGTGAGTAAAAGGCCATTAATAAAAATTTAAAAAAATCTATTAATTAATAAAGAAAAGGCTAAGATTAAAATAAGATTTACTATTAAAATTAACATCTCACAATGTGTCAAAGGTGAAGGAGAAGAGATTAGAAGAGATTTAAAAACGGACAGAGGGGATTCCTCTCTAATGTGAAAAGGCAAGTCATTCCACATTTTAGGAGCTGCGACTGCAAAGGCTCGATCCCCTCTAAGCTCACGCTGAGTCTTAGGAACCGTCAGGAACAGCTGATCAGCTGACCTGAGAGAGCGGGTGGGGGTGTAAGGGTGAAGCAGCTCACACAGGTCAGATGGAGCAAGACCACTGAGGGCTTTAAAAGCAAATAACAGAATTTTAAAATGAATCCTAAAATGTACGGGCAGCCAGTGGAGTGAGGCTAAAATGGGGAGGAGACATGCTCATATTTCCATGTGCGGCAGCATTTTGAACCTTCTGGAGGTGAACAATAGTGGAGCCTCTAACCCCAACATAGAGGGCGTTACAGTGGTCCAAACTAGTAGTGACAAAAGAGTGGATTACTGTCTCAAAGTGCTGCCTAGAAAGAATTGGCTTTATTTTGGCCAACTGCCTCAATTGTAAAAAGCTTGACTTGACAACTAACCTTATCTGAGTGTCAAACTTAAGGTTGGTGTCGACTTTAACCCCTAGGTGTGTGATGACTGGTTTACAATATTGTTCCAAGGAACCTAAAATTACAGTGGAGGTCAGAGGAGTGGAGTTACCAAAAACCAACACTTCTGTCCATTACCTCCCCACTTCCTTGTTAGTTACAATATTTGTTCTGCATTACTGTACTGCTTTGGAGCCTTTTGATATTAAGGTGAATAACACAGGTGAAAAATTAAGGTGAAAAAAGAGACAGATGCATTGACAGCAGTCGTGGCCACACTTTGGACTGGGAGTGTAAGAGCAAAGGAAACTGAATCCACTATGTTCTGTCCTGTAAATTTTTATTAAACACCACATGACACACATACGAGTCCTGTTTTAACTTTCAGGGCTGATGGTCTGCAGCCTGGCTTGTGTTCTACAGTGCAGCGCAGGTGCAGTCACTGTGCTGAGCCCGGCGTTATATTAATGACGCAGCCTTTCACACTGACCAGTGAGAAATAACCTTGAAAATGACTGTGCTCTTTGTGGTTCTCCTTTTTTCTTACCACCAAGCAAGAGACTAAACATATTTTCTACTTATCAGTTATCAGAAATCAGAAATGTCATGCAGTAATCAGAGGTTAGACAGCAAGAATGACTTTTGTATTTTTATCTTTTGTCAATCTTTTATCCAGCGACTACTAATTCTCATCGGGGTCTGGAGAGGGTGGGACCTGTCCCAGGAAGCACAGAGCACAGGCCTGCATGGGATGCCATTCCACACAAGCAAAAACAATTAAGATGGTCAGATTTGCCTCACTGTGTGATTTTGACTGAAAGATGAACTAAGCACAGTCTTGTGTGTATAAAAATGCGTAGATTCATTTAACTTTAACAATGAGATTCAGCAACATGACCTTATAGTGTTAATGATCGGTATCTTACTGGTATTAACTGAATTATGCAAAATTCTACATTATTCTATATTATTGCACCCAAATTGTTCATACTGACTAAATGTAATTACTGACATCCTGGACATACTGCTTTTTAGGTTTGAATTTAAAATGTTAGTAGACAAATTCATGCTGTCAATAACATCTCACTTGCTCACCCACTTTTAGATAAAAATACCCTTTGTGGTTTTTCTAGTGAAGCAGTGGGCCTGAGCTGAGGACCTGATGGTTGTGTGGTTTTCGCTCACTGAGAAGAGAGACACAAACACCCTGCTCTC
The DNA here is from genome assembly GCF_023856365.1 of Brienomyrus brachyistius. NCBI lineage: Eukaryota > Metazoa > Chordata > Actinopteri > Osteoglossiformes > Mormyridae > Brienomyrus > Brienomyrus brachyistius. The sequence continues at coordinate 42,621 of NW_026042896.1, read as the reverse complement.
AGTCGGTCAGTCTTCCTGTAAAATGCAGAGGTGAGACTGCTAGTGGAAAATTACTGACTGCAGCGTCAACAACACATATAAACAGCAGCACAAACAAAATGTTCCACAAATGCAGGACATCTGTATGCTTACAGCACACATCAGACACGCTGACCCTCAGCACTGAGCTCCTCCAGGCTCTGTGCTCTCCCTCTTCTCTTCAATTTCTACACAAATCACTGCTGCTCCAGTGAAGATCCTGAATTTTGCAGGTGATACTACTGTGTTTGCCATCATAACTGAAGGTGATGAGTCTGCCTACAGACTGGAAGTCGTACAGCTGACCATCCAGTTCTGAACTCACATTATCCCAAATGTCCACATGCTTAGACTCCTCTCATCATCAGGGAGGAGCGTCCCTTGGCACTGTAGAGTAGATGGATGAGAGCAGGCTGATAACAAGGCTGTCATCAATTTTATGTGACACCTCTCACACCCCCCAGCAGACTATGGAGGCCCGTAAGGGCAGCTCCTTCAGTAAGAGACTCAGACACCCGGCGTGTGACAGAACGGTACCGCAGGTCATTGGGCCCCACAGCAGTCAGGCTTTATAATCTGCACTCTGCTCATTGAACTTTTCCCCTGTTCACTGTCTTCTGATACAGTTTCTATCTGCTGCTGATCTGCAATATTGTTCCTCCTTATTCACTGATGTGCAGTGTTGCATTGAGCCAGTGCATTATGCCCTGTGTGGCAGCTTCCTTTGGGAGGCTAATATCTGACATGAGCAATAATGTTACATGCAATAGGATTGTGTATAAGTTAAGGATTGTGTATAAGTTAATATTTAATATTCCTATAATATTCCTCTGTATGTAATATATTCTTATTTTTTGTTTCTATTATTACCCTATATTTAATATATACATCCATTTATTTTACATTCATAATGATGTTGTTTGTTGTTTTGTGCCCCACTGCTCTTGTAACAAGCCTCAGTCTTGACTCTCCCTTTTAAGGTCTTGGCCTTAAATCACACTCGATATAGGTGGTGTCGTCCCCATCACCCTGACCAGGATACATGCTGTAAGATTAATGGATGGTGTTTATCTGTGAGATGAAAAAGAATGTGAATAAAACAAAAATGTACCATTATAAATGGGAGCCCTAGGATGTGTGGTGGTTAGAGATGTGGACTGATGAGAATTTTGCTTTTCTAAAGTTCTGTTGTGAAAACTGTACATTCCGTTCCATGTACAGTAGTGATATGTAGCAATCATGTGCTCCAGTCAAATGTCCAGCTGCCATGAATAATAATGGTGGCTTGTTTGGATAAAATAACTTAGGCTGAATACTTGAAAGCGTGACCTGGGTGAGGTAGAGAGGAAACAGGGTCTTACAAGAAGCAGATATTGTTCTGTCTGTGTGGTTTTTACTCTTTGCAAAGTGAGTCCAGCACAGTGCAGTCAGTGGGTCAGTCTTCCTGAGCTGCATCTAACCAGTGGAAACATCTGCAGCACTGCAGAGAAGCACTCAGCAGACAAACAAACCCAAACAGCTTACAGCTGTATGTCACTTTTGGACAGAGGTGGACAAAGTACACAACTTCACTACTTGAGTTAAGTATAGATACTCCTCGTCAAATAATACTCAAAGTTTTTCAGTTAATTTTTTACTTCAGTTAAAGTACTGGAGTATTTGCATCTAAAAATACTTAAGTATTCAAAAGTACATTATGTTTTAAATGCAAGACATTTTTCAGAACCTAATGACTCCTGAACACCCCACTGAATACACTGACTGGCTTGTACATCTTGTAGAATAAAAAGCTTGTGGAATATGATACAATGACTATAGAAACACAACTGACATAACAAAAGTACAGCCATTGTCATTTTCATCTTATTTAACACCCCCCACCCCACTCACACAAAAGAGCATGGTAGTGTTCTTACAGAGCCGTAGCAGTGTGTGTGTGTGCATGTGTGCATGTGTGTTTGTGTGTGTGTGTGTCTATGTGTGTGTGTGTTTGTGTGTCTGTGTATGTTTGTGTGTGTGTCTATGTGTGTGTATGTTTGTGAGCCAAGTAACAAGACAGGGAGCAAGAAACAAAACTCCTCTTTCTTAATTATCCACATCGTTATTAACGACACAGGTATATATACAGGTACATATACAGGTACATGTATATACTCAAAAATACATCCAGAACACACAATTAAATGAAAAACGTAATTTAAGAACACTTGAAATTTTCATTCAGTTTCTTTCATCTGTTTAATATAATCGATCAGTCCCTGTGCGTTTGCCCCCAAACCATTCAGCATGGTACACAAGGGAGACAAGTAAGCATGTGTGACATCAAAGAACTGATTGCAGCAACTCAGCTTTCCCACAACATTAAAGCCGCTTATTCCCCCCCGATGCCATGAAGAAATAATCTCTGTGGCTCCCCTCTCCCCCTCCCTCAGCCCCCAGTCTGGCTTGAACATTTGCACTTCCAGTAAAAATGCGCCCCAAACACACTGACACCAAACTCAGCACCGGTGCTCCGTAAAATCCCGTGATTCAGTCTCAGAAGCACTGGCTCCCCTGCCCTCCTCTGAACATTATTAAAGCTACACCCTGAACACTCTGTGTGACTGACATGAATGAGAAGCATCTTTATTCATAATCTCTGTAGCGGAGGTCAGAATACAGAGTGTCATTATTCCCGTCTTTCTTCTGTCTCCTGGGTTTTGGCTTCTTAAGGTTCAGGGACAGCGTAATTCAGTGTGTCCTCGTCATGGCACTGTGGAGACAAAGATGGCAGAATTGGATGGATCAAATCGGTTTGCTATTACCTATTTTCACAAATAGCACTTAAAATGCTGATCCCAGGATGGAAATCAGTCTGAGGTTCATTTGTTTTACTGACGATTTGTAATTTGAAATATTTATTACATACTTGCTTGCGTGACCATTCCACTTTTGATATATCACTGTTCTTTTCATCTGTTTAAAATATATAACACATCAATATATTATTTAATTTCGCACGGTATCATACCGTGGTCAGATAACATTCCGAATTTTCAAGCAATCAACATCCTTTTTGTCTCAAAAATGAAAGTAAAAATGACTTCTGTCAATTTAAGTGTGCATGTTTGGATACGTGTCATTTGTTCTCATATATCATATATAATAAAATTGCTATAAAGGAGATCTTGGTAATAAAAGTTATTGATATGCAACTTATTGCAACATGTATATTTCAATAGATTTTGCAAAATATGAAGATATAATACAAAAATGTAAATCTTACAGTACAAAAAGGTTTTATATAAATAAGGTGAGATTTAATAATGGATTTTAAAAACTGTATTACCTGCAAGAGTGGTTTTAATATGAAAATGTTATCTATCATAAAACAATTTTATATTTCTATAATTTGTTAAAATCTACATTTTGTCCTTCTGAGTGCATAAAGCCGGGCAGCGTACCTGCACAGTGTGTACAGGTCAGTTTACATCTTATACAAATGAGAGCAACGTCAGAATAATGCTGCAAGATAAAACTATCAGCAAGCCAGAGTGAAGAGGATCCAGCAGCTTCTGAAAGCCTGTAACAAAGAGATAGATTTCAGCATAATGATATAGAGACACATTTCCCATTTGCTTACATTACATTAGTTAAAGATCAAATCGATAACACATTACAGCAGTTGTTTTGTAAATAGTCCATTTTTAACATGAACTTCTAGTATTTTGTATTTTAACAATTTATATTAATATTTGAAATAATTATTAAATTAGGCTCCGGACCCCCCGCGACCCAATAGGATAAGCGGTTTGGAAATGGATGGATGGATGGATATTAATATTTGAAATAATTATTAAATTAGGCTCCGGACCCCCCGCGACCCAATAGGATAAGCGGTTTGGAAAATGGATGGATGGATGGATAATTATTAAATTAACATCTGTGTAATTTAATTTAAGCACTTAAATTAGAAAATTCATACATTAAAAAAAGAAATAAATGTCTTAATAGCAGAATAAGCTAAATAAAACTTTGAAGCAGATATACTCTCCACACTGGGTGCTACCATCTATAACCAGCTGTGTGCCGTTCCCAAACAGCATCTCCCCACACTGGGTGTTACCATCTATATCCAGCTATGTGCCGTTCCCAAACAGCATCTCCCCACACATGGCCACAGCGCAGTAGTAAGTCCCAGCATCGGAGAGGCTGAGGTTCCCCTTGGGGAGGCTGTAGACGCAGCTCCGTGTAGGAGATCCAGCCTCAGGGCTCTTCTCACACTCATCACTGCTGTTTCCAGGGCTGTAAATGACTCCAGGAAGGGATTCTCCTGATCCATGTCTGAACCAGTAAACACTGTGTTCTCCTGCACCAGCTCCCAGTCTCTATCGTACACTGCAGGCTCACAGAGTCTCCTGGCTGCAATGTGTCAGACACAAAGGCTGCTGTACCACAGTCCTGCTGTTGGAGTCTTTACCTGAAAAGCAAAATAGTCATGATGACAGCCCTTTGAGAATAACAATGGAAAATACAGATCCTCAAAAATTGTTCTTACTGATTTTTGGGAACTGAATCGATGTTCTTCTAGCCATCCAAGAAATCAGTATCTTCTTGGAGAACAGCTGACATTCTTCTCTCTTTTTATTGTATTACTGCTTATTAGTATATATCAGGGTAACACTATACATTAACTGCACCTACATAATACCTAAATAAAAATTATATGATAATAACAAACATTATAATCATATAATGTCTTGTATTAATGTATGAAGGTAGATGAATATAATTAATTTCAATTCAAAGAAGAATGATGTGTGTAAAGTGTACTTTATATTTTCATGATTTTCGTGACTTTACATTTGGTTTATGTTGCCCCTTTTCCACAGGAAGGTATTTATTGTTTTTGCATATTTAGCTCTTGATGTGTTTTGGTATTTTTGAGCATTTTGCTGTAGTACCTGCATAATTTAATTCAAGAGCCGAAGAGCTGTTTGCCCATTACTAGTTTGTCTATCTTTTAACATTAAAGAAAAAGTATACATAGTAAAAGGAATTACTTGGTTTCGTAGTTCCTCCTATTTATTTTCTTATGCACACAAAAGTAAGTTTTTCCGTTCAACCATAGCACTACAGCGAAAAGCAAAACGTCATGGCAAATACAATTATGCTTTATTCCAATACACATTGCTAAATTTTCATTATTATTACATTTATTCAGCATAATATCTTCAAAGGTTTCATGATTTAATTTGCAATCTTCTGGCCTGAAATCTTTTCCTGCTACACTGAAGACTCTCTCAGCGTGTGCAGAGAAAGCTGCAGCCAAAGGGTTGGCATCCTCTGATAAACATGGTTGGTTCAGGTATCGGTGACATTATGTGAACCTTTCATGGCAGGAATAGGGACTAGTTTGAACTTTTGATGCAGGAAAAGTGTTTGGGACTGTTAGGTTGAAGAAACAGTTGTTAATCATTTCTGTATGATCAGCAATGAGTGTAAATATATATGTATACGTTATTTCTTATCTTCTAGCCACATACTCTTAGCTATTGTACTCTAAGTAGGTGGTTAACAGCTGCCTACTTAGATAAGAATCTCACTTCCCTCTCTTGCGCCCCCCATTGACTATAAATAAAGAAGACAAGGGGAACCACCCTTTGTAACACATTCTGCTGTAGTTTGCATTGCAGAGAGTGTGGGTACCCTTGCAAGTAAAACTGTAACCTGTGTGTGTCTCATAAATGTGGAGTTGGGGTGGAAACGCCGGGCGCTTTCCCCAACATAGAATTTGGTCTTCGAGCCGGATCCGAGGAACCCCGAAGACGTCTCCAGTACGCGCGAGAGAAGCGACACCGAAGTCTGTCGACAGCCACTCGAAGTCGGGTGCAAGAAAGACCTGTGATGTGAATTCGTCATCAGGCCTGGTGGTTAGAACTGCGCTCGACGTCTGGGTGATGTCTGAAGGACCTCGGTGACGGATCAGAGAGCACACTATACAGGTGAGAGATATGGCACCTAAGTGAGTAGGTGGCCAAGTGAGAGATACGGCACCTAAATAAGTAGGTGGCCAAGACATGCATGTGGTTGAGGTTAGCCGAAATTAACCGGGAGAGAAAGTAGGCTTGTTGGAAATATATACAGTGTTGTATGTGGATGTTTTTTTATAGGTTTTAGATTAACCTACACGATCCACCCTAAAAGCAACAACATACTGGTGACTGAAGGATCAAGGACGGGTTTCATCCCTGAAAACTAACACCGCTGCTCTAATAGGGAGCAGTAGAAGAGGCCGTGTTAGTGTCCTCCTGAGGTCTCATGCCAGAGACTTGCTTTTAGGATTTTTTATTTTTTTGTAGTGTATCCATTAAAAGGTAACAATGGGGAAGAATCAAAGTAAACAAATGGAACTAGAGGGAGATGAGAAGTTTATGGAAGGATATAAGCCAGGATCAGGACAAATAAGTAGTCAGAGATGGAGGAAAAAAACATGGACACTCCAGATATATTAAAATTACAGGGAAACTTAAAACTGGAGATGTTACAGACTACCAATAAGAAAGAAGGTAAAGACAGAAAAAAAGAATATGTTTTTTCTGATGCATGGTTAGAACAGAGTAAATTAAGAGATAATAAAAGACAGCAAAAAAAGGGAAATAAGGAGAAAAAATTACAGGCGACTTTAATTACACTAGATGAGGAGACGGCAACAAAATCTTCTGCCGCTCCAGTTCCCTTACTGCCCCCACAAATTCCAATGATTGCGCCTGCACCAGTTCCAGCTGTAAATAGACGACAAATAGGAGGAGGGGAATCATCTCGAATGATGACCCGAGGGTCTAACCCTTCTCTGTATCCGTTAAAGGATCTGGAGACAAGTAAAGTACGCTGGCATCCAAAAAATGACACAGAACAGGAAGACTGGGAGAATGATTTGGTGTGTCCACTCGTAGAAGTGGCAAATCCAAATCGAGGCCCAAATAATGCAGGACCCGAAACTATGTTAGTATATAGACCCTGGACCGCTGAGGATAGAACAGCGGCTTTAAAAGGAATACCCCCGGTTGAAGAAGGGGTACCCGAGTTTTGGACTGCCATCCTAGAATTACAAAGTAGTTTTCATTTGAACGGCAGGGAAATGTATAGATGTCTCAGACAGTTGTTTACCCATAAATGGGGACGTGTAGCGGGAGACTTCACAGGACATGGTAATAATGATGAAGTCTTAGCACATGACTCGCAGGAACTCATACAAGCATTACGAGACTTGCGAAACAGGGTAGAGACAGCCTTCGTAAGACGCGCAGACTATGGACGAATAGCGCAATGTAAACAAAAAGATGGAGAGGAACCTGAGGATTTTATGGATAGAATGAGAGTTGTATTTAGAGGAAACTCAGGGATCCCATTTGATGAAGAGGCAGTAGGAGTGTACCAACAACAGCTAAAACGAGCTTTTGTCGCAGGCCTAAAGCCCGAATTGCGAAAATATCTTGACAAACATTGGGTACATCAGAATACTGGTTCAGTCCAACAAGCACTATAATATGCTCAACACGCGCAGAAAGCGCAGAAACAGGAAAAGACAGACACAATATTCAGCGCCTCAGAAGTAGTAGCGCTAGTGCAAATGAATCCTCCGGGGAGGGGAGGATTCAGAGGAAGGTCAAGAGGCCGAGGAAGGGGGAGAGGTGTTTTCAGAAACAATTACAGGAATTCGTCTCAGCAAGATAACATTTGCTGGACATGCAGGAAACCTGGACACTTAGCTAGGAATTGTAGAGTAGGGAAACAACCATATAACCCAAACTCCATTGAAAACAATGATCAATGACCCCCCTCGGAGGCCCCTGTTACCGACACCATCCGAGGCAAAACAGAGGTGATTTTAAGAAAGGAAACGGAGGTCACTTTACAAGACCTTTTAGATAAGGAAATAGATTTACAAGCAGTGTGTCAGTTATTAGCAGAAAGGCAGTGGGAAACCTTGCCAAGTCGGAAGTTAGTCATAAACGGCAAAGTATATGAATGTCTGTGTGACACTGGAGCATGTAGGACTGTCCTAACCTCCAGTCCTCCCGGAGTCACATATTCTTCATCAGTCATAAATATAAAAACGGCAGGAGGTCAGACAGACAGACATCAGTTAACAAACCCAGTTGCAGTAAAAGATAAGGAAACTGGACTTGAATGTCAAGCACAGGTGTTAATAAGCCCTTCTTGTCCTGTTAACTTGTTAGGCCGAGACCTTATGGTACAAATGGGCATTAGCGTGGTTGCCACAGCCACTGGCATGAAAGCAATCGTAAATGAAGAAGCTTATGTTGTGCAAGGAACCACAACACCACAATATTACTGGTCTCTGGACCTAGGGGGAACTGCACAGACACGAGAATTATTGCGGAAAACTAGAGAAAAGCAGTCCCCTAGACAGGCCCAGTTCATGCCTGACGATGCCTTACACGTCACTATGTGGTACAAAGACACCCTTGGACCAGATTATGTCTATGACAAAACGTTTCATGCCCTCCAAGACACTTGTATTACCTTACAACATATGTATGTTAACCCCACCACTGGGTTTTCAGCAGCCTCAGTCATTTTATCTAACAAGCAACAGGCTGTATTTAGAGAGAGAACACCACACGTATCTCTTTCAAAACCACCCCAGATGCAGTGGAGAGATGTAGAGATGTTCTTACGAGATTCTATGCACAGTTACAATGACTACCAACCCGTATCTGGCTCCTGTTGGAGCTATGATGAGAAACACAATGTGTGGCGGTTTCCTTTGGGATGGAGAGTTCAAACCACTCCCACCACACACTTAAAGGACCCAACCTGACAAATTTTTTCAACCCTGGAGGAGGGATCATGTCCAGATCTAGATCGCCTCCCAGAAGGGTTGTGGTCGTCCTCCCCCACTGATGTAGGGCTGGTAAAGGGGTTTCCACCTTACAAAGTAATTGTGAAATCAGAACACCGTCCGGTAGTTAGGCAATACCCATTAAAACCTGAAGCAGAAAAAGGTATAGCCCCTGTAGTGCAAGACATGTTAGCATCAGGAATATTGCGAGAGGCTCCTGAAGCCACTTGCAACACTCCTATCTTTCCAGTCCAGAAGGGACATACAGGGAAATGGCGCATGGTGCAGGATTTAAGACCGGTTAATAACATAGTGCAACATGCAGCACCAGACGTGCCTAACCCACACTTATTGCTCAACTCATTGACTCCTGATAAAAGCTACTTCTCAGTAGTGGATCTTAGTAATGCATTTTTCTCAGTACCATTGCACCCTGATTCTCAACATTTATTTGGATTTACCTATAAAGGGAAAAAATATACATATACTAGACTCCCTCAGGGATTTTCTGAAAGTCCACATGTATATACCATGGCCCTTAGATACTCTATGAGTACCTGTGAAATACCATCACATAGTCAGGTATTACTATACGTGGATGATATCTTAATAGCAGCAGATTCAGAACAACATTGCAAAGAAACTACCCTAACTGTGCTTCAGCATTTATACAATACTGGACATAAAGCTTCTAAACAGAAGTTGCAGTATTGCAAAAAGACAGTTGTCTATTTAGGGCATAACCTTTCACAAAAAGGTCGCTCGCTGCTAGAGATAAGGAAACAAGCTATACAGGAAGCACCTAAACCACAGACTAAACAACAGATGATGTCCTTTTTAGGGCTCTGCAATTATTGTAGAGAATGGTTACCAGATTATGCTTTTCTAGTTCAACCTTTGCAAAATTTAATATACGGGAAGGAGATGACTCTAAAGGACAAAATACAATGGACTGAGGACGGAGAAAATGCTTTTACAAATTTAAAAAGAATGTTGCAAACCAATGTGACCCTTGCTCTACCAGATTATCAACAACCATTCACCCTATGTGTAGATGCTAATCAAGGTTATATGAAAGCAGTATTAACACAGCCATTCGGAGCAAAAGAGAGACCGTTAGCATTCTATTCAAAACGATTAGATGCAGTAGCAGCTGGCTTTCCACAGTGTTTACAGGCATGTGCAGCTGCTGCAGAAGCAGTAAAGGTATCAGCAGAATTGGTACTTTGTCACCCCCTCATACTTAAAGTTCCTCATTCTGTGTCTCTAATCTTGTTGCAGACACCGCTTCCATTCTTAACACATACAAGACATCTTACCTTAGTGTCACTTTTGCTCTCACAACCTAACATTGAACTTCAGCGGTGTGGCCTATTGAACCCTAGCACGCTCCTCCCCACCGCAGAGGATGGGGAGCCACATTCTTGCAAAGCAACAATAGAAGAACAAACAAAACCAAGAGCAGATATTCTGCAAACTTTTATACCAGGATCAGAAGTTGTTTATGTAGATGGCTCAGCATCAAAAAATGATATGGGAAAAAATAAAGTTGGGTATGCTGTAGTTACATCTACTGAAGTGTTAGAAGCCAATGCACTCCCTTCTACTTGTTCAGCACAAGCGGCTGAACTCTATGCTGTGATCAGGGCATGTGAACTGTTCAAGAACAAGTCACTTACTATCTACACTGATAGTCAATATGTGTTTGCAGCTGTCCATCACCATGCAAGAGTCTGGAAAAATAGAGGTTTTAGAACATCACAGGGCACATCTCTTACTCATACAAATTTGCTACTTAGATTATTAGACGTTGTGCATTTACCGACTCACTTTGCACTGTGCAAATGCAAAGCACACCAGACTGATGACTCTGCAGAAACCGCAGGAAATAGTTTTGCAGATAAAACCGCCAAAGAAGCGGCACTGAAACAACCTACCTTATCAGTGGCAGACATTCTTTTTATAGATAGCGATGTGCTATGTGATGCACAGATTCATGCTCCTAAAATAGAAGTACAAAGTTGGATCAAAAGAGGAGCAATACAACGAGAGAAAGTTTACTATATGAATGACAAGCCCATCCTACCAAAAAATTTATACAAAACAGCTGCTTTGGTGAGCCATGGAAATACTCATGTCTCAACAGGAGGGATGGTACATATCATACAACAATATTTCTATGCTATAAATTTTTCTGATTATGCAAAACAATTTTGTAGGACATGCTTAATTTGTTGTAAACACAATGCACAAGGAAACATCAGACCAAAACGTGGCCAGTTCCCCACAGCTGAGTATCCGTTTCAAGTTGTACATATGGATTTTATTGAATTATCTTGGTCACAAGGAAAGAAATACTGTCTAGTTATTATAGACACCTTTTCTAAGTGGGTAGAAATATACCCTGTAAAGCATTGTGATGCAATGACCGTTGCAAAATGTTTGGTAAGCCATTATTTCCCTACCTATGGCATACCTCATATTATAAGATCAGACAATGGGACTCATTTTGTAAATCAGACTATGTCCCTTTGCTCACAAGCATTAGGTTTTACGCTTAAGAATCATTGTGCGTATCACCCTCAGAGCGCAGGCTTAGTGGAAAGGACCAACGGCACTATTAAAACAAGGCTAAGAAAGACAGTGGAAGAGACAAAAAGGCCGTGGCCAGAATGTTTGTCTCTAGTAAAATTATGGATGAGAATAACTCCCACTCCTGCAGGATTAACACCTTTTGAAATAGTGTATGGTAGACCATTTCCCCTAGCAACTGAAATGAATGACATAGAAAAAGCAGACCGAGAAAATACGCTGGCCGATTGGATGCGTAAACTACTAACATCACAACAAAAACATAGCCCCAGTAGTCTGCCGGTAAATTCTGTTTCTACTCAACAGGATAACTTGCAGCCGGGAGATTGGGTCCTGGTCAAGGTCCTGTTGCGGAAAGATTGGAGCACACCTCGGTGGGACGGTCCTTATCAAGTCCTCCTTACAACACCAACAGCAGTAAAGATCGCAGAACGACCTTCCTGGATACACAAAAGTCACTGTAAACCCATCAAGCCCTTATCAGAGGCCTCAGCAACAGAGTAGCAGTGGAAGTCCGCTACAAAGGCACAGTAACCAATAGGGTGCTGTTGTCTCAACCCGGTGAAGAAAACAACTGAGCTGCACTCTATTTAGGATGGCCCTGATAGGGTGGGGATGTGGTAAAGTGACTCTAGGGGTCATTCTTGTTGTAGGACTTGTATGGTTGTCCTGGCTCTCACCAGCTCCATTACAGCACCTACGGCGATGGACCCATGATGACTTCCATCTACGCCCGTTGCCCGCTGACCACTCACATCCATTTATGCAAAACTACTGGTACCGATATGTACATGATACTGTAACAGCGAAAAATGTGACAAATTGCTATGTTTGTTCAGTAATGCTCACTCATAGTGAAGGACCTACGGTGTATGGCAGAGCTATGAATATCTTCTGCAGGTATAGGATATCAAAGTAATGTTTCACTTATATTTTCTTTTGTTTTTCATTTTATTTTTCTGTTGTTTTATTACTGTTATACCATGTTTGAAAATGTTTATTAATCAAGCTCTTAACGCTGCTTTTCGGACACGCAGTACAATGTTTCTCTCCCTTACCCAAACTATAGAGACAGAGCCTGTTTCCAGCGATGGCGATGAAGAAGACATATAATTCATAATGACGGCCGAGCCGAAAGCACCCGTGCAGGGCTCGGACCTGAAGAACCGGAATTAAATGTTTTCCAGGATAATGACAATGTGGTCTAAATGAAGGTTGTACCTAAAGTGCTTTTGCAACTTGTACAATGTTGATGCTTCTGATCATACTGTCATGATAAACAGGAGGGACTGTTAGGTTGAAGAAACAGTTGTTAATCATTTCTGTATGATCAGCAATGAGTGTAAATATATATGTATACGTTATTTCTTATCTTCTAGCCACATACTCTTAGCTATTGTACTCTAAGTAGGTGGTTAACAGCTGCCTACTTAGATAAGAATCTCACTTCCCTCTCTTGCGCCCCCCATTGACTATAAATAAAGAAGACAAGGGGAACCACCCTTTGTAACACATTCTGCTGTAGTTTGCATTGCAGAGAGTGTGGGTACCCTTGCAAGTAAAACTGTAACCTGTGTGTGTCTCATAAATGTGGAGTTGGGGTGGAAACGCCGGGCGCTTTCCCCAACAGGGACGTTTCTTAGGTTAGAAACTGCCGTCACTGCAGCCAACACTGACTTTTAAGGAGAGACACTCAGCTCTTCCTATGAGCAGATCCACCATGGTGCACAAAATGACAGTATAATTATTATTTTAGGTGACACTTCAAATGTTGCATTATTTCATTCTTTACAAAACGACATTTTTATAACAATGATGTATAACAATGTTAATGTGTTTATGTATAATTCATATTTAAATTAAAGTTCATATTTTAGTTAAAAGCTACACCTACAGTACGTATATGAACTTGAATTTGAATCCAAACCCTTTTTCGTTCTTCTTCTTTAAATTCAAATATAAATTTCAATGCCACAACCTGTTTTCAACCACAATTCAAATGTAATTCAGATTAACAAAATGAACTGAAATTCAAGTTCATATATGTATTCAAAATCCTGAATTTTAGGATACGTATTTGAGAATTTCATTCTCAAATCAGTTCTGAATGGTGCACATCCCTAGTTCATATGTTAAATCATGCATTTTTTTTTTCAGAGTGAATACACACTGACTGCTCAGATAAATAACGTCAAAAATAATTTTCTTTTGTTGCTTAAGATTTTTGCACAGTCCTATACTGTATATAACAACTCAAACATTTTTTTATGTTATTTGTTTTAAAGAGGCTGCAATGTGTAACATTAACATCTGTATAAAGAGAAGGTTAGGCTTTTGGCTGACAGCAAGCAAAATGCAACAAATTGTATAATAATAATAATAATAATAATAATAATGAATGATTTTTGTTTGATGTTTAGAAAAACATTTATGGAACAAAGCAGACAATAAGGTATCTTTGCTAATTTTATATTGACAAACAACTAAACTGTCAAAATTATTTTGCAGGGAATAATCTTACTGACATTATAATAAAGCAAATATGAAAATAGTTGGAATCTCATTTACCTGTGATTATGACAAAGGTTCCATTCCCGAAGGTGACCTCATGAAGAAACACAGCAGCACAATAATACACTGCAGAATCTGACGGCTCCACGTTAGAAATAGTGAGGTTAAAACTCCCCTCTGCATTCAGTAAGGAGTAACGTTTTATGCTTTTATATTCCTTGTAAAATTCACCAGGTACGTAGAGAAGTGCTTTCGCCATGGGCTGGGGCTTCCGACCAACAGCTTGCTTAAACAAAGTAACAAAAGTTGTTTCTCCTTGACAGAAGCATGTCAGGGTCACACTGTCTCCAAGCTGAACCCTCATCAGGTGACTGGGCTGAACAACATCTGTAGTCAGTGCAGTGTCTGCAAAAACAGAAAAACAAAAAAAATCATAATCAAATAAGACATATAATAGTAATCTAAATAACTATTAACTATGATGCAGATTAAATGGCCAAATTCCACTGATCACATCATACAGATAAATGAAAATATTAAAATCCCAAAATAATTTATATTATAATAAATGAAAATATTAAAATCCCAAAATAATTTATATTATAGGGCCTTACTAAATGAAAAATGAGAAGACCAAAGAGTCTGAACATTTTTGTGCTTCCACTGTTTAGAATAAACTGCTCTGCTGCTAAGTGAGAGATCATGGTCGTGGTCGGGATGAAAGGGCAGGAAACAGAGAGGAAACAGAGAGACACACATCAGGCTTGATCTGATTGGCTGTTCACATGGGAACTTAAGTAACAGTGAAAAAGCATTTTAATGTGCACTTACATGACGTTTATTAATTTTCCTAACATCCAGTTAAAATGAGAACAATTAGATAAACAGGAGCAGATACTGAGCATATAAAGTTCTTTGTACAGAGTGCTGAGATACTGTGGGAGAGCATTTGCTAATCATCTCTCTCAGACAAGCTCAGCACAGTATGAGTCTGTTATCTATCTGATATAGACAGTCTCTCATACAGTAATAATAATTGATACTTTATTGGTCCCTGTGGAGAAATTGTCTTAACTTCTCTCTCAACTTGCTCTCTTTTTTTTAGAGTAAACAGAGTAAGTTGTCTGCGAAGGGCAGCCACCCATAGTGATGCCCAGTGAGCTGGGGGTTAAGGGCCTCGCTCAAGGACGCAGAGATGTGCCTGTGGCTGGGTTTGAACCAGCGACCATCTTATTACAAGCACACAGGCATTAGATCTTCTAATCACACTTAAAAGGCAGATTAAATGTTCTTTCCACCATGCAAACAGAATGTAAATTGTAGCTTTACTGCTTAGATTTACATTCACACATTTGCATTTAAAACATGCATTTTAAGTGATGTACATGAGAGTAAATGGTGAATCAGTTTATTTGCCACTCTACACATTACATTGGCGCCCATTATAAGTAACTGTACAGTGACATTGCAGTTCCTCAGTTGCTTTGATGCATTTCTGGAATCACCCTTAACATCTGCAAAACTGTAAGTGCAATTCCCAAAAACAATTCGTGCAAACAGCACCACACAGATGGACTGTCTACAAAAAAAGTCATAGAGGGCCACCAGCAGCCCGAATACCACACCGTAAGGCCGTATGTAGGATGCTCTCTATGGCAGAGCGGTAGGAGGCCACCAGCAGCCCGCATACCAGACCGTAAGGCAGCATGTTAGGATGCTCTCTATGGCAGAGCAGTTGAAGGTCCCGATCAAGAAATCCGACAAGTTTCCCCAATAAGCCAGTAACCCCCGCTTCATAGAACAGGCCACAGGACTGGTTTTGGTGAGATAGTCCGAGTAGTAGGTAGAAATCAGGATGGAGACTGAGTGTGGGTCTAACAGGTGAGCAGATGTAGGACAGAATGTAGAGCCCTCTGGTGGAGTGCCTGTGCATGACTGAATGTATGGTTTGGGTCTGATGGTCTGAATAGTTGGTAGAAATAGGCACCTTCCTACCTGATGTGGTAGGTCTAGATAAGGGGTCACCAACATGGTGCCCCAAGGATGCCCCCAATGACCACATGAGTTGCCCGTGGACCTGTTCTATAAAATAGCACAACTCACCAGCGAACATCATCTAAAATTTTATTTTGTCCTGTTTCTAATCTATCACATTTTGCATTTATATAGATTTGAAATTGAAATATAAAAAGCATTTAAAACATGTTTATCATGCATGAAGTTTAGACATGTTTAGGAGGGCGTTTAAAACTGATATCAAACTTCGTATGGCTCAGTACCCGTGAAGTAGCTCTCCGTTTTAAAAAGGTTGGTGACCCCTGGTCTAGATCTTGCAAGTTTGTTTGTACTGGCTGTGTGAACATACTGTAGCACTGTTAAGAATATGCAACACAGCCTGAGTTGGGGATCTGCTGTATGCATCAGTAATATAATGCTTTGTCCTTTTCTAGGCTGTTCATTAAGACATAAAGCCTGAAAGTTTTCTGAATGGCATTAATGAAATTGAGCACTGCCCCCACCTGCTGGCCAATTTATTAAAACATTGAAATCGCTGTCTGCACAGGCTGACGTGTCATTTAAGTCTGATAATTTTCTATGAGTCAAACGGCAAGAAAATGACAAGAAGTTAAAAAACATGGAGTTAGATGAAGGAGAAAAAGATTACAAATTTGAAGATTAAGAAATCAGGACATGTCAGCTAAGTCAGCCAAGGTGGGTCTTAAACATATGGACGGAAGTATGAGCGCTAAACTTAAACGGGTTCACTTGTAACCGCTGCCACCAAATTTCGTTAAATTGCTGGGGAGGTCCAGATACATGAGACAGGAATAGAAGGATTATTCTTTATTAATATACAGACGAGGGTTACAACCCTCCCTAGGGCAATAGAAGGGGATACCTGCCACGGGACATTCTAAAACGCTTAATGTGAAAATGCGTAATGTATTAAAACAGTCACCACAAATCACCAAATTTCTCGCGAATGTATCTGGCCATAAAGACTTACCTGACAAGAAATCAAAACCGAAATGCTAGGAATATGGACTTTAAGCCTTTTCTTTATGGGCGTCAATGGAGGGGAAAACGCTTGACGTAAGATGAAGTCCATATTCCTAGCATTTCGGTTTTGATTTCTTCCCTGGCATGGGTGACGGGTGCACCACGTTCCCAAAGCCACGTTAGCCTCGAGCGAACTGCCCGGAGAAACCGCTCACACCAGCGCTGCAACCCGATCTCCTCCCCTTTTAAACACACATTTCTATGGCGTTAAATTAGTGCCAAAAGTCGTGCGCATAAAAACAGAAAATCCATGCTCTCTACGCGCTCGCGATTGCACAGCACTCACTCACTCGCTCGCCGTTAAATTAGGGCCAAAAGTCGAACCACGCGCGTGCGTGTGCTCGAGTGCTGAAAACCCATCCCCTCTACGCGCTCGCGTCTGCACAGCACTCGCTCGCTCGAATTTCCCGCTTCGTCTTACCGTATATAAAAGAATGGGCCAATGTACGGTAAATTGCATTGTGAATAAAATTTCTTAATACAACATCACAAAACCAATTTAATAAATTCAAATCCTGGGAAGAACGCTCCTCAGATATTAGTTCTCGGGTTAGTGTTAGCAGACTATAGGCGAAACCACCTTAAGTGCTATCTGTTAATGTTTATTAAATTAGCATTAAAATGGAGAGGTTTATAATATCTTTTGTCCTTGTAGCTGCTAAATACACTCATTATTAAAGCCATAAAGTTGTCTGCCTACTACATTGGAATCTCCACTGAGTAAGTGTTTTTGATGGATTTTATTTAACTTTATTATACTCTGGTCCTTAGATCTAATGTCATACTTCTTCACTTATATTGTTTGTGAAAAGGTTTACCACGGTCAAACAGAGCAGCCACTACATCATCATACATGAACAAGCACCTCACAAAACAAAAACATTTCATTTTCATAATTAAAACTTTTGAATGGTAGGCCTAGTGTGTGGATCAGAGACAAGATCTTGACACCTCATTAACTATAATTTGTTCTGTGAACAGCTCAGATACCACCTTCTCGAAAGTCTTCTGCATAAAATAGAAATAGGATTCAGCGCGACTCCACTAAATTTGGATTACCTGGAGTTCCTTTGTCATCAGGAGCTGTATCTTCTGCAGGCCCTGTCTAATCACATTGAAGTACCTCCTGCTATCACCCTGGCTTTGCAAGAGCTCTTTGACCTTGTGAGGGCACATCTGGAACGTCCAGCCCCATGTGTCACACAGGAAGTCGCTGCCACCAATAGACGACCCAAGATTTTGATTGAAGAACAATGTTTGAAAGAAATGCTCCATACTCAACTTCCTGTGCCTTGCATAGCCACACTGATGGGTGTTTCAAGAAGAACAATCTTAAGAAGAATAAAAGAGTATGAGCTCTGTGTTAGGGAACTTGACAATTTGGTTTCTTCTGTCAAGAATGATCTACCAAATGCAGGCTACAGGATAGTCAATGCAGGCTGCAGTCAATGGGCTACAGGGTTCGGTGGAGAAGAGTTGCAGCCTCCATGCATAGGGTTGATTCCATGCGCATCATATAAAGGTTGTCAAGTCTTGGCTGTGTTGTACGCAGAATGTACCAGGGCCTTTGTCTCTAGTACACGTGGACACAAACCACAAGTTGATCCGGTTTGTATTACCAGCAAATTTATTTGGAGTAAACCCTGGGTGGATTGGTGTGAGGTGGTGGTGGGGCTTTGGAGAAGATTTCCTGCCGATCAACACTAGCAACTTATATCTATCTGTCATGGAGGTCTCGGGACTCACAGATATTCAGAGACATGTGGATAGTTTACCAGTGGTTTTCAGCAGGAAATAGTTATTACTACAAATTGTCACCCCCCCCCCCGCCCCCCACAGAAACTGGATCTGGCTATAGTGGGAAAATCTTTTTTTTTTTTTTATTTGTGAGAACTTGAAAGCAAAACAAAACTTGGAAAAAATATATGCTCATTCACCAATTTTCTAATCTGGGGTCTAAAGTGGTCAGGCTTGCAAGTGTATTTGGTTATTTGTCTATCCTAGCCTGTTGCAGTGTATATTTCCTGTATATTTTGCATGTAAAAAATGTTGTTTGTTATGTCAGTGCTTAATATTATCATGTAGTCTTCATGAACTTTCTTCATCTTGGCCAGGGACTGCATTTGAAAAGTAGCCACTTGACTAAAATTGGCACATTTTCAGAAATGCCAGCAACAATACTGATAATGAACACCCCTCTAACTGACTCTCAGTTGGTTTAGAAAAAAGACTTTTAAGAGAAAAGAAAGCCTTCCTTTGGTTTTGCATTTTTCTCTTTTTTGTTGGCTGTGCACAATATATTAGAAGAATACCTTACAATTATATTAGTTAAGAAATAACAGATTGCGTATATACAATATTAAGGTGATAACAACAACCCTCACTGTCTCTAGGTGCTGCTTCAGACAGGGCATTCTGCAGCAGGGACACCACCCGTCGTGCAGCATCCAGCAAATCTCCCTATCACAACAGCCCACATAACAGAATAACATTAGTGTATGATTCAGTAGGGCTAGTCCAGGTCTGGAAAGTAGTTGGGCCAGATTTTTAAACCAAGAAATTTAGCTGGGCCAGACATTTTCAGCGGCCCAGTAAGCAACAGGTAATGGCATTTTAAACAAACACAAATCAAGGTTATTTTAAAAAACTACAACTGAACAGAATCTGAGAGCAATATTTTTTTTCACTTCTGAAATGAGAAAAATATTTTGGTCGTATCTGACCTAGACGCATCCCAAAGAAAAAAAATGCCTATTAGATGGTAAACAGACATAAAGAAAAAGGGAAAAATCGTCTATAATCATCATCCGCTTATACTGTGGTGATCCATTTCACCCACACAGGCATGATCACCATTAGCGGTTTTCACATTATTGTCGAGGTGACTATTCACTTTACCTCTGCTTTCTCCGACATCTTCCTGATTCTGCCGCCAACAAGGGGCTCATAGGGTGGAGACTGAGGGTGTTAAACAGACCAATCTTTTGTCACTGAATGCAACAAATAATGTATTTATCTGTCAAAAGTCCAGCACCAGGAAAAGCAACAGAGTGACAGTAGAAACTGTAATAATAATGGAAGTGCGCCGCCCTACAGGGAAGGAGGAGTGATGGGAGTCCCGGTGGTGGCTAAGCGCGCGTGGGGAGAGGCGTCGTACTGTGAGGCTTCATGAACTTCCGATGGGGCAGTGCTGTCATACAGCGGGGAGCCTGAGAGGGGCACTGTGGCCGGGTGCGAGAGCCCTGGGTAATGAGTTGTAGAGCTGCGCAGTGTCACGATCGGGTACAAGCAGGCAGGCGATCGTGCGGGCAAGGCGTGCAAGGAGCAAGCGGACAGGCAAAAACGGGAGTTTAATTAGGAAGCGCGGACGGGGAAACATCTCACGCATACAAACATCAATGACAGACACTGGACTCAGGTAAGACACGGACTGAAATACACAGGACTGAGCAAATTAACTAGATACAGCTGGGTACAAATCGGGAGAAAACACGTGGGTAATCAGGGGGCGTGGCACACAGGAGGAGCGGACGAGCCGGGCATGACACGCAGGAACTGAGAGCCCAAGCTGTTGGACATTCCACTGGACTAGGAGACTGGGGTGAGTGAGGAGGAGCTCATTGACCACAAACTGGGATACTGGCTGTGTGTGAGCAATGGGGTGGAGATTAAGGAAAGACGTTAAATCAGCATGCAGTGTTGCCTGGAAACAACAACAAATATACTAGTGTCACTGTACTAAAACAATATCA
This sequence comes from Brienomyrus brachyistius, assembly GCF_023856365.1. Taxonomy (NCBI): domain Eukaryota; kingdom Metazoa; phylum Chordata; class Actinopteri; order Osteoglossiformes; family Mormyridae; genus Brienomyrus; species Brienomyrus brachyistius. Next base: position 21,840 of record NW_026042896.1, on the reverse strand, counting down.
AAATAATGCCTATTTTTTATTCATTTTACTTGTAGAGTGCAAAGTACAAAGGAAAACAAAGAGTAACTATGGCGAAATAAATCAAAGCATGTCCCAGAATGATGGGCCTGAATGGATCAGGACAGAAGAAGGCGAAAGTCCTGTTAACGAGGTGAGACGATGCAGACACAGGCCAGGATGTGGGTATAGGCGAGAACAAGAGGGAAGACGGGGGCCCGAGACTCAGCATGGGGACAGGTGGGGGAGGGGAGGCACGGGCTCACCTGGAGCTGCTCCCGGAGGTGCCGCTATGACTCATGGGTAACATGCCGGAATGGGACGGCACCTGTAGGCTGGACCAGTTGTCATGGGAGGGCAACATGGACAGACAGGTAGACGAGCTGTCTGAATAAGCAGCTGCAAGTATAAAACAATAAATGAAGCAGGTATGTGGTGGGCAGTGTTACAGCGTCCTTAATATGGTCAATACAGAAAAGGCATGTTATCATGTTATGTATATACTGCCTCCAGTTACTTAATGCCTAACTTTAATACATTGATTGATTTGTTCACTGCTGCAGCCTGTGTCAACTTTCCTTTCAGACAGATGTAAAGTCCATTCTGTTTTTGTTCTGTGTAGTTTTTTTTGAACAGCATATGGCTGAATTCTGTTAAACCTCAGACTGAAGAAAATTGTGTTAATTGAAAAGCAAATATCAAAAACTCAGTCTGCAGGAATGTTTTTCTAAATATTTCTGTGGACTTTTGGAAATTTCACGAAATTCCATTGCTCCATTACATAAACACTGAGTGAGATTTCATTCCCATTACTGCAACGTATGAAGAGGATTATGACTTATTACTTTAGGTTATCGGACTGAGTGAGTTTTCGAAATTTGCTCTTCGATAACTGAAGCAGTGCTGTGAATGCAGAGGTTATATGCGTCGCATATCAACAGAACTGTATGTTTATGTCTTGTCTTAATTATTTTGATTAAATGTCTAACTATTCCCAATATGTGTGAACATACTTGGCCAAATAAAGCTGATTCTGATTCAGTCAGAGGGTAATCGTCGGTGTGCTGTACTATCGTGGTGACCCACACAGAGAGCTTAGGACCATGATTTCAGTGTGTGCTTGTGTGAGGGGACAGGCAGGGCGGCGGCTCACTGGGTGATGCACTCCTGTGGGTATAGGGGCTGGGATAGGGGGCGGAGCAGTTACTCCTCAAGGAGGAGTAACAGTCACAGCCGTGGGGGGAGGAGAGGGAGAGGGTGCTCCCAAACTGGGGGTGTGGGTTTGATGAAGAGCAGAGAGACCCTGAGCCTGGGATGAACCAGCTGCCTACTGAAACGAAAGCGGATAAAGACAGAAACTAGAACCTCAAACTAAACAACACAAACAACAATATCAAGTTATATTCAATCATTAAACCGTTATATATTTAATCTAAACAATAGTAATAAATATCGTTCCGATTCAAAATATCATTTACGGGTGAATCTTATGACTTGCATTGGGAAACAGGAAACGGGCCAAGCTGCAGGGCCAGTTCAAAGGCATAGTGCGAGGCGCCCAGAAAGGGGGCGAGGTCTGGGCGGAGTCAGCTAAAGAAGAAAAAGGCCTGACCTTTTTCTGGATGCTGTGGACTGTGTTTGTGTGTGAGCTGCAGCTGCATGTTCCTTACATTTTTTTTATTAACACCAGCACCGTGAGGTTTGGCCTGGACTGGGTCCTGTCCTGCACGGTTGAAGACATGTTGACTGATGGTCAGCCCGTGTTCTGTTGGATCCCACAGAAAGGAAATGGGAATCCCGTTTGGATCGGATGCTGACAGTTGAAAAAAAACTCATGTCTGTGTGTTATGAAAGAATATCAATAAATGTTTCCGAAAGGGGATGACTCATTTGGTAATTATTTACGGCTTATGTTATGGCTGAGAAATTTACAGTCTTTACTAAAGTCTGACTTCTTTCGAGTCACCTTTAATATAGATTGGACACTCTCTATGCTATGTACAATACTTATATAGATGGTACATGTTTACTTGCTTGCACAGATGGTTGATTAGGTAATTAGTGTAAGTGTGTGTGTGTGTGTGTGTGTGTCCAATCGCATGTATGTCCAAGGTCCATAGTAAGTAATATACACTGATCAAGAGATGCCTGAAAGTGGATGAAAGAGGACATTAGTGGGTGTATCACTTAGTGTAACGGGTGCAGGAAAATGAGCAGGACTGCAAGCCATATAATGACCCACTGTCCTTATCTAGCTCTTAATACAGTATGCATACAGTGATGTATCTACAATGGACAGCTACTATAAGCAGATAGCACAGTACAGGTGCTTAATCTGTATGCTATTTCCATCCATCCATTGTCCAAACCGCTTATCCTACTGGGTCACAGGGGGTCCGGAGTCTATCCCGGAATCAATGGGCACGAGGCAGGGAAGAACCCAGGATGGGGGGCCAGCCCATCACAGCTCACACTCACACACCATTCACTCACACATGCACACCTACGGGCAATTTAGCTACTCCAATTAGCCTCAGCATGTTTTTGGACTGTGGGGGGAAACCGGAGGAAACTAGCAGCTTTGTGTGGTAATTGTTTGTATTAAAAATACATTGGATCAAGTCAAATTATTTTTATGAAGAATTAACATCTAAAAGCTGCTAGTAGACCGTGGGAAAATAATTTTTCTATTTTCTTGCTGCCATCTCGTGGCCAAAAGTAGGTATTGCAATTTCCATCATATGTAAGAGGGCCTGCCCATCAGAGTAATGTACATCCTGTGACATGTATTGACTATCAAGACAAACTGAAACACGGTGTATTAGGCTGTCAATGAGTACTGGACTAGGGTGAAAAACTGCCTGATAATCTACCTATTAACTAGAAGAGTACAAACTGGAGACGGATCCCCTAATACAGAGGGATTAACGTCTGTGCCACATCCAGAACCATTCAGTGTAGGAGTCTGGTGGTTCTACTGGATACTGACAAGTACCCAGCCCCTTTGTTCCCTCTGATAATCATCAGTCCTCCTCTGAATGCCTTCACCACTCTATTCCTGAATAGGTACACATTTAAATATGCTAGCAAGATCAAGGTATTGGGATAACTGTTAGGTTCGCTGTTAAGAGAGTTGCAGTGAAAACCATCATACACAGTGGCCCTTTCTGGATAAGATTACCTCCCTCTGATCTAACAGGTCAAGATCAAAGCAAGGTGCATTGCAATGTCTGACACCCAGCACACTACAGCATATAAAATACAGGTATCCATCGCCTTCCGCATTTGGAACCAGGACCACTTGTTGCAAGTCAATTTGGGCGTATCTCAAGTTATACGAGAGAGGCAAGACATTAAGGACAGTATACACAGTACTGAAATAATAATGTACATATTAAACCACAGCACTTAATAAACAGATACTGCACTTACATTTCACAAAAAAAAAATAAAGCACAGATTGCACTAAGAAATCAAAAGATGCATGTGCTAGCAAACAGTGGGAGCTGAGGAAGAAGCAGTGGTGAAATACTTTATTGTACAGTACAGTAAGTTTCTTTTTATAGAATGAAATAGCATACAGGGGGCGGCATGGTGGTGCAGTGGTTAGCACTGTTGCCTCACACCTCTGGGACCCGGGTTCGAGTCTCTGCCTGGGTCACATGGGTGTGGAGTTTGCATGTTCTCCCCATGTCGTCGTGGGGTTTCCTCCCGCAGTCCAAGAATATGCTGAGAATATGCTGAGGCTAACTGGAGTTACTAAATTGCCCGTAGGTATGCATGTATGAGTGAATAGTGTGTGAGTGTGCCCTGTGATGGGCTGGCTCCCCATCCTGGGTTGTTCCCTGCCTCGTGCCCATTGCTTCCGGGATAGGCTCCAGACCCCCCACGACCCAGTAGGATAAGCGGTTTGGACAATGGATGGATGGATGGAAATAGCATACAGATCTTATAAGCACCTGTACTGTGCTATCTGCTCATAGTAGCTGTCCATTGTAGATACATCACTGTATGCATACTGTATTAAGAGCTAGACAAGGGTCATTATATGGCTTGCAGTCCTGCTCATTTTCCTGCACGCGTTACACTAAGTGATACACCCACTAATGTCCTCTTTTATCCACTTTCGGGCATCTCTTGATCAGTGTATATTATTTACTATGGACCTTGGACATACATGTGATTGAACGCACACACACACTTACACTAATTACCTAATCATCCATCTGTGCAAGCAGGTAAACATTTACCATCTATGTAAGTATTGCACATTGCATAGAGAGTGTCCAATCTATATTAAAGGTGACTCAAAAGAAGTCAGACTTCAGTAAAGACTGTAAATTGGCAGCCATAACATAAGCCGTAAATAATTACCAAATGAGTCATCCCCTTTCGGAAACATTTATTGATATTCTTTCATAACACACAGACATGAGTTTTTTTTCAACTGTCAGCATCCTTCTCGATTGTCAGAAGCTCTGCGCTAGAGGGAGGTTTACTGGTCTTATACTCTTCTGGCACCTTGTGTGATTCCTGACTTGGGACATCAGTTTGGCTCCTTCTGTATGTGGTTTACATTGTATTTGTTCTTTAAAGTTGCCCCTTCAGAATTAGACAGTGTAACCAGCTTGCCACATATTGCCTGGATGACATAAGGTCCGGTAAAATCCGGTTCCGTTCTTCCTCCTTTCCGTCCCCGCTTCCTCATGTTGAACAGAAGCGCCTCATCTCCAACATGATAAACTGTGTTTTGGTACCTCTTTTGTATTCGTTTACCACATGCCTGCTTCTGTTTTTCCTGTGACTAGGAGATGTTTTCAGCTGTTGTTGCTTATTGTCTCAACTACTTTATTTTTTTCATCAAAAAACGTGCCGTAGCTTTTCTCATCGGGAAGAATAATTGTGGAAAGCTGAAGTGGAAAAACATTCATAGCAAATTATTATTATTCACAGATCATTATAAAGAGTCATTTTCTAAAAGCATTAAGAACAATGTAATTTGCTGTTTCAAGATATGTTTTTAAATAACTACTTGTCAGTCATAAGAAACTCTTCAACACACATGATCCGATCTTGCCACAAATCATTTTTAATCTCACTTTTGTTGCCAGCAGTTCAGACATTAATGGCTGTGTGTTGAGTTATTTTGAGGGGACATCAAATTTACACCATTATACAAGCTGTACACTGATTACTTTACATTCTATCAGAGTTTCATATCTTTAACGTTGTCCCTTGAAAAGATATAATAAAATATTTACAAAAATGTGTGGGGTGTACTCACTTTTGTGAGATACTGTATATTAAGGGATTGATTGTCAATAATATCAGTAATTCCTGATGTAATGTTAAAAGAATAGAGCCTGTCTCACACAGTTCTAAAACAACCTCAAAAACAGACTTACCATTTTATGTCATCATTCGTTTTCTCATCCAGGCCATTGGTTTGGGGATGATATGCAGCAGTGATCAACGGCAGAACAGGGGCTCTGAACGCAGTATGGATTAAAAAGGAATTAACCATCTCTCTCAATATAAAATTAGGATCATTTATTCTCTACAGAGGCCCCCATAGAATAGTGCATCCATCCCCTCACTCATGTTTAGACAGACGTAAGGCAACAGGCCAATGACATTCAGAACAGCAACAACATCAACAATTGTACAGCTAGTTTTAAAATTTAATAAAAAAGACAAACCAATTAGGTAATATTAATGAAATTATTAAAATGTGCAGATTAATAGTCAGAAATAATTTGCGATTTTAAGAGCGGAAAGGATACATTAAAACTCAATTACATTTATCCCTTAATAATATAAAAAGGTTTTTGAATTTTACATCATGATAAATGCGAACTATATGTGATTACTAATTACTGTTGACTAATTTCCTGTCTGGACGTTTCCCTCCTCATTGTTAAAAGTCATTATATGTCTGGGTGCCAGTCAGTGGAAGCACACAGACATGTTGGCCAGCTGTCATATTCATTCAGCACCAGCCCATCAAGTAGAGAATTCAGCACCACGGACAGTGACCTGTGTTACAATGACATCAGGTCATTGGCTCTAAATATTTTTCTAGAAATAACTAAATGGCTCTATTGTAGAAATTTCCAGCCAGAGTCTTGTGGTGCGTTCGTTTTTCTCTCGGAACTTGGAAATTCCAAATTGGGTGACATCACATCCAACAATCTCCCGTTCAAGCTAGCACAACTCGGAACAAACATGGCTGCCTCCATGAATACGCTGCTGTGTTGTTGCTTTATATTTTAGCAGTTATGGAGTAAGATTATTATTTCAGACAAATAAACAAGAAACAGGAACTAGTCAAACCACATTAAAAGCTTTATAAAGTATTTTAGTACATTCATAGCGATATTCTTTTTTCGAGAGGCAAACAAACTACAAACAAACCAAAAACACTAACAAGTCTGGTAAAAATCTGATATTGCATGTTAGGATACTGTTTACGGTCACAATATGGTATTCTCTAAATCGAACACGTGCAATTACATTAATAATTACTAATAATTATAAATAATAATAATAATAAATGGGCGGTATGGTCGTGCACTGGTTAGCACTGTTGCCTCACACCTCTGGGACCCAGGTTCAAATCTCCGCCTGGGTCACATGTGTGTGGAGTTTGCATGTTCTCCCCATGTCGTCGTGGGGTTTCCTCCGGGTACTCCGGTTCCCCCCCACAGTCCAAAAACATGCTGAGGCTAATTGGACTTGCTAAATTGCCCGTAGGAATGCATGTGAGAGTGCATGGTGTGTGTGAGTGTGCCCTGCGATGGGCTGGCCCCCCATCCTGGGTTGTTCCCAGCCTCGTGCCCATTGCTTCCGGGATAGGCTCCGGACCCCCCGTGACCCAGTAGGATAAGCAGTTTGGAAAATGGATGGATGGGATAATAATAAATTTAACAAAATAAACATTTTTAAGGATTTGTAAAATAGAATTAATGTTGAGTGTGTAAGCCGCCATGTTGAAATTACGTCACAGGGGCAACTCGGACAAGAAGATTCTGTCAGACATTAACGTCATAAAAGAGGCGTTTCTAATGGGAAGTGATGTTTTTCGTGACGTTTTTGTCCGAGTTGGAGTGAAATAATCAAACGCAGCATGTGTTCCTATTTGAAGAGAATATTCTATTTTTATTCTAAGGAACTACAGAAAATCAGCTCTGCATGTGATCTCCCCTTTACTGCTCGAGCAGGGCACACGCACATCAACAAGTGTCAAGGCAGCAAGTGCATGCAAACAACTTCTCAGGACGGTTACAGTATAGGACCTTCAGAAAGAGCCAGACTGCGGCGTCATTCAGAGATTCCATTGTCTAAGGCTTGCACTAAAACATTACAGCATATTTAAACAAAGTAGCATGGCACCTGTGTCAGAATCCCTCCCTGCCTTGTTCTGTTCTCTCTTTGTTGTCCCCATTTAGCCAGCACATGTCACTGGCCATCCTGACTCCTCTTTTGATTGTGGGTTTTAAGGATATCAGTGGGTCTGTGTTTTCATAATTGTCCCCCAGGCCACCATGCTGCTCAGCCCTTGATTCCAACTACAGTTGCAATCAGGTGGTTCTCAATCTACTAGGACTGTATAACAGGATTGGCCACCTGTTCTACCTTTACTCGTTCAGCCGCATTCATGAGTCTGGCCTATAGGTTATTCAAATTTTGTCCTGCCAAATTTACCGGACAGGAGGTGGACACTGCAAATGAATGTGTGAATACTCCAATACCTACATCTTTACAAGTTACCTGAAGTGGTTTGGTAAATGATTGTGAGGTTGGAAGTCCTTCTTGATGTCTGTTTGCAGCTCATCCACCAGCAACTGCACGAGTTGTCGCTCCCAGAGGGAATCCCACTCTCGGTCCGCTGGAGGGTCCATCTCACTGTAGCTGGAGTATGTTTCCATCAGTCACTTGGCGTGGGGCTCACAGAATTTACCAGGCTCCTGTTTAATCTGACGCACCTTAGTCCAGTCCATGCATCTGGGGAACTTCTCTGAAAATCTCTGGCAGATTCTTTGCAGCTATACTTGATATTGGGTACTTGCCGCAACTAAGTAATGGGTTGTTGAATCAAAGTCCCGTTCCATGTCAAAAATAACCCCATTTTAGGGTTTTGTTAAACAACTGGTCTAATTTGGATGCAGAGGTTCTGCACGGAAGGCCCAGTCTCTGAAGGGCTGTGGCATAGCGAGGCCTGTTCTGCCTGGAATCCGGCAGGTCACTGGCAACATCCCCCAACTCCTTCATCTATAAGGTCGGGAAACCAGAACGTTTACTCCCCCTTATGGATAAGGACATACCAACGTTGGGGCAACTCCTGCTGCCTGAGTCTTCAACCAAGTCCAAAACAAAAGTATACAATGTTAGGAAGGGTAATTCAATGGTATGAGACTGAAACTAGAAACTGTAAATCGGATGGAGTTAAATAGCAATACTGTGGAAGAGGCATGGGAATTTTTTAAAAGCACATTGTTGCAAGTGCAAAAGAACTTCATACCCGTTTCCAGAAAAACTAAATCTAGGAAACTGCAACCAAGCTGGTGTCATGACCTGCTTGTACGATCCTCGTGTGTGCCACGCCCCCTCATTAACCATGTGTGCTGCCCCGATTGTAACCAGCTGTTTTCTGTCAGTTTGAGTAGTCCTGTGTATTTAGTCCACATTCAAGTCTGTTTCCCCAGTCCTGTCATTGAAATCTCTCGCTGTTGGTACCTGTTTTCATCAATAAACCCTCATTCCCGACTCTCCGTTTCCCGGATCCTTGATTCCTCGCTTCCTGCCTGTTCGTCCAGCACGCGATGTCACAGGTGGTTTACTACGAAAATTAAGAATAAAGTCAGGAGCAAAAGGGCTTTCTTCCACAAATGGAAATTAACTAATGATTTCAAAATAAAGCAGGAGTATCTAAGTCTACAGGTTTAGTTAATAACAGTTATAAGGATGACGTTAAAAGTTTCTTCCAATATTTTAACTCCGAAAGAGCTCTAAAAGCTGAAAATCACTCATTTGCAGGATAGTAAGGGCCTTATAATTGAAAATGAAATTGATATAAATGAGTTTAATGATTATTTTACAATGGCTGTTCACAGTAGAATAGCTTACCACCATTTAGTACAAATACAACGATGTCTATGACCAATATATGTATAACTGAGGCTGATGTGGTACAAAGCCTAGCTAAGCTCAAAATAAATAAATCGCAAGGCCCTGATGGCATCTTATCTATAGTTTTAAAAGAGATGAGGGGTATTATTAGCCAACCTTTAACTTTACTATTCCAGAAATCATTATCTGCTGGTGTGGTATCTTCTGATTGATGTTAGATCATGTCTCATGTCCAGAGAGGCTACAACAGGATCTGGATTTAATTAGCGACTGGGCTCATACGTGGCAGATGAAATTTAACATAGATAAATATAAGGTAATCCATGCAGGGAGCAGAAATATAGTAAATATAGTAAAGTACAGATATTTTATGGGTTCCACTGAAATAAAGGTAGCTGATTACGAGAAAGATCTCGGTGTGTATGTTGATACTTCCATGTCCCACTCTTGCCAGTGTGGGGAAGCATTAAAAAAAGGCAAAAGGATGTTGGATTAAACTCCACACACCTAGAGATGTAAGTCAAGAGAAGTGATGCTACGATTATATAATTCCTTGGTAAGATCCCACCTAGAATACTGTGTGCAGGTTTGGTCACCATACCTTCAGAAGGACATTGCTGCCTTGGAAAAGGTGCAACGTAGGATGACTAGAATGATTCCTGCACTTAGAGGAATGTCTTATGAGGAGAGGTTCGCTGAGCTGAATCTGTTTAGCCTCAAGCAAAGGAGACTATGGGGGGACATGATCCAGGTATATAAGATTCTAACAGGTCGGGATGCTGTTCAGCCAAATGACCATTTCAATATTAATTTAAAATACTAGAACTCGTGGCCATAGTGGAAATTAGCTGGAGAACATTTAAAAATGAATCTGAGGAAGCACTTCAATTCAATTCAATTTTATTTATATAGCGCTTTTAACGACATGCATTGTCACAAAGCACTTTACATTTAACCGGCCAGAACCCCACCAAGCAAGCCTGAGGCGACAGTGGCAAGGAAACTCCCTCTAGCAGGAAGAAACCTTGAGTGGAACCTAGACTCAGAAGGGGACCCCATCCTCCTCTGGGCGACCAAGGAGCATGAAACTGCATTTACATTGACATTCATTAGAGTTCATATAGTTATAAAGTCCCAGTTGGTTTCATGTAGTTATATCCAGGAGTCCAGGTGCGGGTTCACACGGTGTAGTCGGCTCGGTATCAGCTCGAAAAAGAGAAGATGGAGAAGAGTTATTGCCCTACACCTAACCGGCAGGACTAAAGCAACTATGACAGCCTGCCTAAAAGAGTGACCTGGAAGGAAGCACAGGCATGAGGGTTTACAGAGGTTTTGGCGTCAAGCCACCTCCCATCCACAGCTTAAGTGATCGGCGAGAGTGGCAGGACGACAGCACCAATCCCCCCTTTCCCCTTCAATCTCAAATAACTATGAACCTCCAGATTTCCCATTCACCTTAGAAAAGAAGATTTAACTATCCAAAAGACTGGCGAAAGAGGTACATCTTAAGCCTTGACTTAAAAGCAGAGATTGTGTCTGAGTTCCGAACACTAATAGGAAGTTTATTCCATAGCTGTGGTGCTTTATGAGCAAATGCTCTTCCCCCAAAGGTAATGTTCTTTATTCTGGGTACGGATAGAATACCTCCATCTCGTCATCTAAGTGTATGATTCGGAACGCAAATGAGGTCACTCACATACTGCGGTGCAAGACCATTTACAGCTTTATAGGTTAAGAGCAGTGTTTTGTAGTCAACACGAAATCTAACTGGCAGCCAGTGCAGTGAAGATAAAATTGGGGTAATATGATTATATGTTTTAGTTTAACTATTGCTAGTAGCGGTTCAATCAATGCTGGGAGCATCGCTGAATAATTTTGATGGAACAGGGTCTAGCATACAAGTAGATGAATTTGAAGATAAAATTAAGTACATCAGTTCTGACTGGTTAACCAATATTCAATATTCAAAATGTTCTGTTTAATTGAGCATATTTTTGGTCAAAAAGTTTCATAAAGTCGTCACTGGAAAATAACCAGTGGTCTGGTTATTAGTCAGCTTGGACACCATAGTAAATAGGAATCTAGGATTATTTTTGTTTATTTCAATTAGTTCTGATAGATACTAGATGATTTGGCGGCACTAAGAGCCTTTTTGTAGCTACCCATAGCCTCTTTCCATGCTAGTTCGAACACCACTAGTTTAGTATGATGCCACTTACATTCTGTAAGGACATAAAACTTATAGGTCCTGCAGGCCCCAACTCTGATCAGCCTGCATCAGTCTATTTCAGAGCTCCGCTGGCCCAGGCAAGACTGGACTCAACTCGTCAAACCACCCCTTTTAAGGAAGGCAAATGCCTGCCGGCTCCTGAGAGACTGGATAGGAATAACTGGAGCAGCACAGAAAAAGCAAGACCTTTCACCCCCGGAGTGACCAGAGTTCCACAATCAATCCACAGCAACAACAGCTGTCAGCCTCCAGACACAGACACCTTTTCCACTATAAACAGGATAACTCAGCACACATAGATGTTAGGGACAAATACACGCATGTTTGGTCTCGTTTGAATAGGCATGAGACGAGGAGTATTATACTCTCAGATTTAAGGCAGTATAGCTTTTCCTAAGAGAAATACAGAAACTTCGGCTCAACCCACCAAACTGAGAGAGATTCTCTCATGGTAGAACAAGGGAATTACAACCACCCCCTAAAGTGATCTGATTGGCTGGGGACTTGAGAACCAAGGTCAGCAATGCCCCTAAAATTAACCATTGACCGAAATTAGTCAGTCTTCAGAAACATGCCATCACCTGGTCTGGATACTTAAGGAAGGGCTTCAGAAGTAGTCGGGGAGTCACTCTGTAATCAGAGCTCCCGCAGAGAACTGGGTGAAAGTCTATCTGTAGTCAGATACTTTCCACAGAACTTTGTTCACTCTCAGCTGAGGAATGTGATTGTTTAATATTGTATTTGTCCAAATGTATTTACAAGTATGTGTCCACATGTCAATAATTGTATATTGTAGTATTTTTAATAAATGTTGTTTCGATTACTTTATGACTGTCTGATTTGCTAACTTCTTCATAAACTTTCCAGATTGGACTTCTATCCTTATTAGGACTATGGTGGTAAATACTATCTTGCAGCCTCTGGGTTAAATCCCATTTATTTATCCGGGTCCCAAACTTGACTGCCCAAGTTAAGTTAGGTGGATACCAAAACTACACCTCTGGAGTTCGCACACGCTGATGACAGGTACCGGTCTACCCTCTGAGGGGCGTACACACTATGTTCCTAGGCACCGGGCATAGTCCCTGAGACGCTCACATGGTAAGACAATGGGTGGCATCGGCGGAGGCCCAAAGTAAACCTCGTACAACCTTTTTTATTTTTAACTGAGCAATTTTCTCTAGTGGAATTAAGCATAGATGCTAAATAATCCGTAATGCTATCAAGTTCAGCAGAATTCGACATTAGTTTGGTTGAAAACGATAGCTCAGGGAGGTTATCGATAAAGTTACTTGCTGTATTTGACGTGATTGTACGTTTGGCGAGTCGGGGGGCTAATATTTTGAGCAAGGGAAATATTGAACGCAATAAGATGATGGTCAGAGATAATACTGGACTGAGGCAGTAGAGTTGAATACATGATATGAAGACAACTGGATCACAACTGGATCACGGGGGAATCATAAGCAGGGAAGAACACACAGGCAAACAGCAGCAGCAACATTAAAGGCAGGACTGAGAAGCACATTTATACAAGGCTAAGCAGGGAGCAAACTAGAGGCACCTGAAATGAGTAACACAAGGGCAGGAAGGAGAGGTAAAACAAACGCGGAACAGGCATGGCACGTTATACCACACTAGGGAGGAAACGGGAGGTTCAGGAGGGCAGGGTGTGGCAGGGATCCGTTTCAAAATTTAATTTTGGCTTGTACAAACCTTGGTAAAAGCTGCAAAAGATCGATCAACCACTTTCTGAGCTATTGTCTTAACAAACAAAGCATCTGTTGGGGTGGCGGTGTCTGGGGAATACCATGTGTAATACACCTTGTGAAGATTTATATGTAAAACAAAATATTTTTTGATTCTATCACACATATAGAAATTATCCATCCATCCATTTTCCAAACCGCTTATCCTATTGGGTCGCGGGGGGTCCGGAGCCTATCCCAGAATCAATGGGCACGAGGCAGGGAACAACCCAGGATGGGGGGCCAGCCCATCGCAGGGCACACTCACACACCATCCACTCACACACACACACCTACGGGCAATTCAGCAACTCCAATTAGCCCCAGCATGTTTTTGGACTGTGGGGGGAAACCGGAGTACCCAGAGGAAACCCCACAACGACATGGGGAGAACATGCAAACTCCACACACATGTGACCCAGGCGGAGACACGAACCCGGGTCCCAGAGGTGTGAGGCGACAGTGCTAACCACTGCACCACCATGCCGCCCCTTATAGAAATTATTCTAGGTTTAAATAGTAATTTAGCTGAGTAACTAGGCTGAAATTCTAGATAGTTGCAATTTTAAGAATTATTACTATTATTCACAGCTTTTAAGCATGCAGTTGGATGACGGATGGATGGATATTCAGCCACCAGAAATGCCAATTGTTGTTAAGAGGATCAAAGTCTGCAAAGTAGTATGCAGGGTTTAAGGCCAGAACACAGCATACTCTCCGACAGAAAGCATAAAGTTCACTGGGGGAATTTCTGTGGCCACTGCCTGAACAGCATGTGTGGAGAATGTTTATGAGGGTCGAGCCATGCAGAGCTGCTGGCCCTGGCATGTAATGATGAATCACAAATCAGTTAAAAATCGGTGCAAATGCATGAAGATTTAAACCGGCTGATGTGGAAAATGAATCACTATTGTAGGAGTACTTCACAGTACTTTAACAGAAAAACTGGTGTAATATTACATTTGATTTCACAATGTGAGTTTGACGTCAGATGTCACTGCGTATCACGTCGACATCGTACGTCAGTTTTTGGTTTTGAGCGAACGCGAGATGATGAATGAATTTGAAACTGAGGACGGCACAGTGGTTAGTGCTGGCTTCGGTCCAGGGCCCTTTCTGTGTGGAGTTCGCATGCTCTCCCCGTTTTCGCCGGGGACTCCAGGTTCCTCCCACGGTCCAAAAGCATGCAGGATAGGTTGACTGGTGAGTCTAAATTGGCCCTGTAGTTGTGTGAGTGTGTGCGACCTGCGGTGTGTAGGTGACTGCCTGGGCTTGGTTCCTGTCTGCGCCCCTTGTTCCCGGGATAGGCTCCGGTCTCCCCCGCGATCCCAGTTGGGATTAAGTGGTTTCAGAAAATGGATGGATGGACGCACTGCCCGATCTTCAATTGGCGGTGTGGCAGCATATTAGCTTTCCGGTAATCACAAACGAGGAGGAAACAGCGAGAAAAGCACAGACAAGACATAAACTGCATGCAAACATTGTAATAGACTGATAACATACACAAACAGGTCCACTGGCACCACCGTGAGCTGAGTGAAGATTATTAAAAGGGCAAAGCACGCTAAAAAGCTGCACATGCAAACCTTAGCTTATTTATTTGATTTATTTTTTTTTATTTACTTATTTTGATTTGGGATTTTTTTCAACAGTATTTTATTCAAATTCAGTTGCACTGTTCACAACAGTGTCAACAGTTCAGAAAGATAAATATAAGAATATTTTTGAATATATTTGTCTGCAGCTCATTCTGCAAAAAATGAGAAAATTGAACTCAGAATCGTGAATCGTATCAAATGGTGAGTTGAATGTATCGTTACATCCCTAGTTCTTACAGTAGTACTATGGTATGGTGGAGCCACATGACAGGAAGGCAGTACATTGCGAAGTCTGTTAAGAACATCATTCGCACTGAACTGCCCTCCATTGACCAGCTGTACTTTAACTGCCACAGTAACAAGGTTCAGTCTATAATCCAGGACTCTGACCACCATCCACAAACACTGACTAGCAGATTCATGAACAGCTTCATTCGCCAAACAATTCAAACCTGCAGCTTTTGCATCCCCTGTAACAGTCATTTCCACGGCAGCTGCACTGTACAGCTGTTACTGCACTTTATCCACCACTGACCACGTATCATCCAGTTTTGTCCTGCTTTGTATCGCACTGTTTCTGCACCATGTTGTCTTGTACTCCCTTGTGTTGTTATGCACCATCTGTGTTGTTCTGAGCAGTGCCATGATGCAATATTACAAAAAGATCTTGAGGAAATGCAGAGTTCTGGAGGAGATTCTCACAGATCATGGCATGTGTTTATACTGAAGAAACTGTACAAATTGCTAGACATAAAACACAGGACTGGCAACTGTGGTACGTTTTAACACCTTGATAAAAAACTTAAAATCCATAGTAAGTAGGACAACCTCATAGAACCTTTACTAGTCATTGTTCAGAAGATTAACACGGATTAAAAACCATTACTATGAAAGCACGCTAATCAGTTAAGTTGATTATGTGGAGAGAGAGAAAAAAAACTGTCTTTGAAAAAGATCAACCATAGAACGAAGCTGCAGCATTGACACCCCCTAGTGGTGATTTGAAGATAGTTCTGTCTGTAGCAGCTAAGCAGTAGATTTGGCGTCAGGTGCCATGACAAACTCAGTGCTGCTCGGTTTGAACGGCAGAAGCACAAAAATAAAGGGGGCATCTACTGCACGCCCCCCACCCTTGAAAATGGTACAAATTATCATGCAACAGTTTTCTTAAGTAAGTCTTTTTGGGCGTCTGCAGAAACCTCCACGATGCGATTGCCCTGATTAAGAAGTGCGCAGCGGATACAATTTGGGATGCATCGTTCATCCGATTTATTAATATATAATTATTAGTATGTCTATATTATTTTAGGAACGTTACTTGACGAATATTTTTCATTGAGATTGATTCCCCGTTTAAAATTTTGGTGACACTTCATATTTTTTAAGAGAGACAGACAATTTGACGCATGCAATTTGCAGAAATATGTTGTGCCGCTATAAAGTACACAGGCAGCATGACAAACATAAGTACTCACTGAAGCCACGACATACGCCCGGCTGGCCCCAGCGGTACCCCTAAGAAGAAGGCTTTTTTCACAACCCACGACCATCACGAGGGCAAAAAAAACTGAATAGCCTAGAATTTAGTTAATTACAAGGCACATATTTATTGGAGCAAGAGCTCTAACATAAAACTACCTTGTAATTATAAAGTATTATGGCTGTGAACAATGTACAAACAGGCACAGAAAGTAAAATACTCCAAAAATGCAAAGAACCTAAATATTTTTGTTTCCACCGATTCACTCTTGATGTGTTAGGAGTCACAGTTCAGTAGCCTATTCTTCAGTATCTGCATTTAAGACCACCAACTGCTCTTTCTCCTCCTTCGCTCGTCGGCTCAGAGTATTGGACTTGGTAAGTAATGTTGCCCTTTTGGTTCCAGCAGCACTCTCTGCTTCCTCTGCCATGTGCTCAGCATCCTTTTGTAAACTCTCACATACACTTTCCAGTGAGACTCTCTTCCTCTTGAGTTCCTCAAGTTTTCTTTTTTGCTTTTCGCTCATCTTTCACCTTTGGTCAGAGGCGCTTTGGTTGCTCCCCCACACACTCTGACATGGTCGCATATAAGCCTCTGTGCAACAACTGTTTCCTCTGATAAGTTGCAGGTCTCCACCTCTATTCGTTCCACTTCGGCTTGCCCATAGGACAGCAGCAGCAAGTTCTTGCAGAACATCCAGAGGTCAGGATAAGGCCCACTAACTTTTTGATGTAAAAAGACATCAACTTTGGATGGTGCTGAAGGAATGAAGGATATAAAATCCAAGCCTTTTGCCTCATTGTGCAGGTGATTATCAGACTGCTGGGATATTGCATCACCTGTAATTACATTAATTACAGTAGATTAGATGCAGATCAACAATGTCAATACACAGAATCACATGTAGAATAGGAAAGTGATTTATAACCCAATTTTCCTATGATACCATAAATGTGCAATCATTTTAATTTAATCTTGAGATATCTCTAGGCTCATCAAAGAAAATATAACTGGGCTGATGCTTCTTTTCAAACACCAAGAGTCGGTCTTCTAAATACTGCTAAAATCTACGTGTTAACACTATTCAGTTCAGGGACGGATTATGGGTTGTGTGGGCCCCTGGGTAAAACGTTCGCGAGGCCCCCCCCCACCACCACCACCTGCACCACCACCACAACCACCACAAGTCAAGGGCCCTTGGCAGCCAAACACCCTCCCTATAGGGTCAGGGGACCTTGTAGGCAGAGGATCAAAGAATGTAGGCCCTCTAAAATAGACAAACGAAAATACATTGCTGATAAGCGTTGCAAATTGTTTTGGGCTTGGGGCCCACGGGCCCCCTGCACCCCAAGGGCCCCTGGGCAGCGGCCCCGCTAACCCGGTTTGTAATCCGTCCCTGATTCAGTTAGATGTGAAAAAAGAAAAGCATAATTTAAAAATAATATTCTGAACTATCCTATTCTTATCCTATGATTTACCAGCAGATATCCTGCCTGCCAACCGATTCTCCTGCGCAAACTTCTGCATGAGATTTCTCCTTTTCTGCTGGCAGTTATTGTCACGATCGGGTACGGGTGAAGCGGCGATCGTAGCGGGCAAGCAGGCAAGCAGGAAGCAGGAATACGGGGCAAACGGGAGTTTAATACGAGGACAGGGACCGGGAAACAGCTCACGCTTACGAACATCAGACATTAATGACAGACAAAGCAAACTGGGGAGACCAGGACTTAAATACACAGAACAAGGCAGCAGGAAACAAGACACGACTGGGCAGGATCAGGAAATCACACGTGGGTAATTAGGGGGCGTGGCACACACGAGGAGCGGACGAGCCGGGCATGACAGAACCCCCCCCCAAAGGCGCGCTACACCGGGCGCGCCAAGGAAGGGGGCGACGGACGGGACGAGGCAGAACAGGACCTGGAAAACAAGAACAGAATTAACGCACGACGGGAAACAGGACCGAAGCACAAAACAAAGCCAGGGACAAGACGTGCGACAAGAGCTGACAAAGGGATGGGAAGGCAGACAGACAGATCAGGAAGGGAGAAACAGAGGGAACAGGCGGAACACAAGGAGCGGGAGTGACGGGAGGGAACGACGGGAAACCAGGAATGGAGAAAGGAGGAAAGACAGGAGGAGGAGCAAACAAAGGAGGGACCAGGGCAGGAGAGAAGGGAGAGAAGGCGGGGGAACAAAGGGGAGCCCGTGGGAGCCCCAGCGGGCGACGGGCGGCAGCCGGAGGGGCCGCAGGCGGCCGGGAGGCCGGAGCCGGAGGGGACCGAGAAGGGGCAGAGGAGACAGGGCGAGGGACCCGCGGAGGGGCCAGGGAGGGAGCAGGAGGGAGCACCAGGGAAGGGGACGAGGGAGCTGGAAGGGGCCAGGGCGAAGGCACGGAGGAGGGGGGAGCCGCAGCAGGCGGCGATGTCCGGGGGAGGGCCGGAGGTAGGGGCCCCGCAGGCGACCGACCAGGACCCGGAGAGGGGAGCGAGGCAGGGCGACGAGGCACCGGAGAGGGACCCGCAGGCGCCAACCGAGCCCCAGCGCAGGCGAGGCAGGGCGAGCCAGGGGGCAGGGCGGGCGGGACCCCAGCCCTGCGTCTGTGTCCCCTCCCTTTACGGGACACAGACCCCAGGTCGGGGTCGAATTCGCCGGGGTGAGAGAGACAAAGTCACTGGAGGAGAAGGGACAGGAGCTGGAGCTGCTGCAGGCGGAGGGGGCGCCTCTGGAGCGCGGTCAGGGACTGGAGCGCGGTCAGGGACTGGAGCGCGGTCAGCTGGCCCGGGAGCCGCTGGAGCGCGGTCAGGACTTGGAGCGCGGTCAGGGGGCGCCTGCCCTGGAGCTGCAGCAGGCGGCTGCAGTGGGGGCGCCTGCCCTGGAGCTGCAGCAGGCGGCTGCAGAGGGGGCGCCTGCCCTGGAGCTGCAGCAGGCGGCTGCAGAGGGGGCGCCTCTGCAGGAACTGGAGCGCGGTCAGGAACTGGAGCGCGGTCAGGAACTGGAGCGCGGTCAGGAACTGGAGCGCGGTCAGGAACTGGAGCGCGGTCAGGAACTGGAGGTGGCTGCAGTGGGGGCGCCTGCCCGGGAGCTGCAGCACGGTCAGGAACTGGAGGTGGCTGCAGTGGGGGCGCCGGCCCGGGAGCTGCAGCAGGCGGCTGCAGAGGGGGGCGCCTCTGCAGGAACTGGAGCGCGGTCAGGAACTGGAGCGCGGTCAGGAACAGGAGCTGGCTGCAGAGGGGGCGCCTGCCCGGGAGCTGCAGCAGGCGGCTGCAGAGGGGGCGCCTGCCCGGGAGCTGCAGCAGGCGGCTGCAGAGGGGGCGCCTGCCCGGGAGCTGCAGCAGGCGGCTGTAGAGGGGGCGCCTGCCCGGGAGCTGCAGCAGGCGGCTGCAGAGGGGGCGCCTCTGCAGGAACTGGAGCGCGGTCAGGAACTGGAACGCGGTCAGGAACAGGAACGCGGTCAGGAACAGGAGCTGGCTGCAGTGGGGGCGCCTGCCCTGGAGCTGCAGGTGGCTGCAGTGGGGGCGCCTGCCCTGGAGCTGCAGGTGGCTGCAGTGGGGGCGCCTGCCCTGGAGCTGCAGGTGGCTGCAGTGGGGGCGCCTGCCCTGAAGCTGCAGGTGGCTGCAGTGGGGGCGCCTGCCCTGGAGCTGCAGGTGGCTGCAGTGGGGGCAGCGAAGGCGGCTGCGCAGGCGGCGGCGGCTGCACGGGAGCGGGGGTCCGCCGGCAATGGCGGCTGCACGGGAGCGGGGTCCGCCGGCAATGGCGGCTGCACGGGAGCGGGGTCCGCCGGCAATGGCGGCTGCACGGGAGCGGGGTCCGCCGGCAATGGCGGCTGCACGGGAGCGGGGTCCGCCGGCAATGGCGGCTGCACGGGAGCGGGGACTGCAGCCCTCTGGAGCAGTAAGAGCTGCCGCACGTCCTCTGCCATACTCACCAGCTCCTCGGGGTCGGAAGCGGGAGTAAATGCTGCAAAGCTCCTCTGGAGTCGCTCCGCTAGCCCCGCTACCTCCGGACTTACTGGAGGGACCAGTTCCCCCCAGATCCTCCAGAACAACCCCTGGAGGGCAAAGAACTGGGAGGCGCAGTTCACCGGCTTCCCTAAGTGAGGCGCGGGCAGCGCCTCCGGGGTGGTTACTGCAGGGGGAGAGAGCTGTGTGTCCGTGGGCGTTAACGGAGGGAGCTCCTCGGGACAGGCAATCGCCGGTCTCCTCCTCCTTCTCCGGCGCCCAGCGGCGGCGAGAGGTGGTGCGATGTCCTGAAAAACAGGCGGTGAAAGGATCGGCTCCGGGTAAGGGTAGAGGAAGGGCTCCTCGTCCTCATCCTCACTGGAGAGCCAGTACTTCCACACGGGATCGGGGTAGTGTGTGGTCAGCTTCCGGGCTGGAGGTAGAGCGGGTACTTCCCTCTCATTCTCCTCCGAAGTGATCCATAGCCGGGAGAGCGAACAGGCTCCCAGGCGGATCGTCTCCTCCGGTCCTCTCCTCCTTCTCCGGGGGCCTTTCCTTTTGTGGTCTGTCATTCTGTCACGATCGGGTACGGGTGAAGCGGCGATCGTGCGGGCAAGCAGGCAAGCAGGAAGCAGGAATACGGGGCAAACGGGAGTTTAATACGAGGACAGGGACCGGGAAACAGCTCACGCTTACGAACATCAGACATTAATGACAGACAAAGCAAACTGGGGAGACCAGGACTTAAATACACAGAACAAGGCAGCAGGAAACAAGACACGACTGGGCAGGATCAGGAAATCACACGTGGGTAATTAGGGGGCGTGGCACACACGAGGAGCGGACGAGCCGGGCATGACAGTTATCTGGCTGGTGTGCATTTTGTTTGGGTCCAAGCACGTCATCTCATGTACAATCGAGTACTTCAGAGGGCATTTATCCAAGGCCTTTTTGCACATTTTTGAGAGCACAATCTGGCAATTTTTTTTAATCTGAAGGACACCAAGGTCACTTCCACTGCCTTTGGCTCCTGACTGTCTCTGACAAAAAGATGGTTTGTCAAATTTCCAGAATCTTTCTGCACACTCAGCCCAAGGTTAACACTACCTCAGCTGTACATATCAAACCAGCTCAAACTCCATGTTATTCACATATTTTTTACTTCACAATTGTTTGATACATTTGTATGTAAAGATACCAGTGAATTCACAGAAGTCCCACCTTGATGACAGCCATTCCTATATCCACCTCCTTTGGACTGAGCCAGAGTTTTTGCCTGTACAACAGCTGTACATGTTGCTACACAACACTTAAACATTCTATTTCCTCAATGAACTATTTTTTTTGCAGCAAAAGCCATGAAGCAGCAATAAAATCTTTAAAATATGCTTACCAATAAATATGGTTCTCCCATTTAAACACATGTAAAGATAAACCATGGATATTTAAAAATCATGGGTTCGTTAATGAGTTTAAATGTTATTGAATGGCTTACCTTAAACTTCTCCAGTAAGTCTTCAGCGGTGGAGTGGCTCATGTACTGTGATCCCAGAACCAGGACTGCACTCGAGAGCCATTCTCATAATTCACCCAATACCTGACATGCACATCCAGTTGTTTTCTTTTGATGGTCCTGTTCATACTTACGTCAAACATGACAACGAAGCTCCCTTTTAATATATGGAGCGAGTCCAAATCGCGCAAGAAAAGCGGTTTT
>NW_026042895.1:0-80742 GCF_023856365.1 Brienomyrus brachyistius | reverse complement strand
GCATATTAGCATATTAGCATATTAGCATATTAGCATATTAGCATATTAGCATATTAGCATATAGCATATTAGCATATTAGCATATTAGCATATTAGCATATTAGCATAGCTATTAGCAATTAGAATTAGCATAGTAGCCTATAGCATATATTAGCTATTAGCATATTAGCATATTAGCATAGCATATAGCATATTAGCATATTAGCAATATTAGCATATTAGCATATTAGCATAGTAGCATATTAGCATATTAGCATATTAGCATATTAGCATATTAGCAAGCATATTAGCATATTAGCATTAGCATATTAGCAATATAGCATATTAGCATATTAGCATATTAGCTATTTAGCATATTAGCATATTAGCATAGCATATTAGCATATTAGCATATTAGCATATTAGCATATTAGCATATTAGCCATATTAGCATAGCAGCATAGCATATTAGCATATTAGCATAGCATATTAGCATATTAGCATATTAGCATATTAGCATAGCATATTAGCATATCATATTAGCATATTAGCATATTAGCATATTAGCATATTAGCATATTAGCGTATTAGCATATTAGCATATTAGCATATTAGCATATTAGCATATTAGCATAGCATATTAGCATATTAGCATATTAGCATATTAACATATTAGCATAGCGTGTTAGCATATTAGCATATTAGCATATTAGCATATTAGCATATTAGCATATTAGCATATTAGCACATTAGCATATTAGCATATTAGCATATTAGCATAGCATGTTAGTGTATTAGCATATTAGCATATTAGCATAGCATATTAGCATATTAGCATATTAGCATATTAGCATATTAGCATAGCATATTAGCATATTAGCATATTAGCATATTAGCATATTAGCATATTAACATATTAGCATAGCATATTAGCATATTGGCATATTAGCATATTAGCATATTAGCATATTAGTATATTAGCATATTAGCATATTAGCATATTAGCATATTAGCATATTAGCATAG
The DNA here is from genome assembly GCF_023856365.1 of Brienomyrus brachyistius. Taxonomy (NCBI): domain Eukaryota; kingdom Metazoa; phylum Chordata; class Actinopteri; order Osteoglossiformes; family Mormyridae; genus Brienomyrus; species Brienomyrus brachyistius. The sequence goes on along the minus strand of NW_026042895.1, from coordinate 79,737 downwards.
CATATTAGCATATTAGCATATTAGCATATTAGCATATTAGCATATTAGCATATTAGCATATTAGCATATTAGCATAGCATATTAGCATATTAGCATATTAACATAGCATATTAGCATATTAGCATATTAGCATATTAGCATATTAGCATATTAGCATATTAGCATAGCGTGTTAGCGTATTAGCATATTAGCATATTAGCATAGCATATTAGCATATTAGCATATTAGCATATTAGCATATTAGCATATTAGCATAGCATGTTAGTGTATTAGCATATTAGCATAGCATATTAGCATATTAGCATATTAGCATATTAGCATATTAGCATAGCATATTAGCATAGCATATTAGCATATTAGCATATTAGCATATTAGCATATTAGCATATTAGCATATTAACATATTAGCATAGCATATTAGCATATTGGCATATTAGCATATTAGCATAGCATATTAGCATATTAGCATATTAGCATAGCATATTAACATATTAGCATATTAGCATAGCATATTAGCATATTAGCATATTAGCATATTAGCATAGCATATTAGCATATTAGCATAGCGTGTTAGCGTGTTAGCGTATTAGCATATTAGCATAGCATATTAGCATATTAGCATATTAGCATATTAGCATAGCATATTAGCATATTAGCATATTAGCATATTAGCATATTAGCATAGCATATTAGCATATTAGCATATTAGCATATTAGCATATTAGCATATTAGCATATTAGCATAGCATATTAGCATATTAACATATTAGCATATTAGCATATTAGCATATTAGCATAGCATATTAGCATATTAACATATTAGCATATTAGCATATTAGCATAGCATATTAGCATATTAGCATATTAGCATATTAGCATATTAGCATAGCGTGTTAGTGTATTAGCATATTAGCATATTAGCATATTAGCATAGCATATTAGCATATTAGCATATTAGCATATTAGCATAGCAGCATAGCATATTAGCATATTAGCATATTAGCATATTAGCATATTAGTATATTAGCATATTAGCATATTAGCATAGCATATTAGCATATTAGCATATTAGCATATTAGCATATTAGCATATTAGCATAGCATATTAGCATATTAGCATATTAGCATATTAGCATATTAGCATATTAGCATATTAGCATAGCAGCATAGCATATTAGCATATTAGCATATTAGCATATTAGCATATTAGCATAGCATGTTAGCGTATTAGCATATTAGCATATTAGCATAGCATATTAGCATATTAGCATATTAGCATATTAGCATAGCATATTAGCATATCATATTAGCATATTAGCATATTAGCATATTAGCATATTAGCATATTAGCGTATTAGCATATTAGCATATTAGCATATTAGCATATTAGCATATTAGCATAGCATATTAGCATATTAGCATATTAGCATATTAACATATTAGCATAGCGTGTTAGCATATTAGCATATTAGCATATTAGCATATTAGCATATTAGCATATTAGCATATTAGCATATTAGCATATTAGCAGAGCATATTAGCATATTAGCATATTAGCATATTAGCATATTAGCATAGCATATTAGCATATTAGCATAGCATATTAGCTTAGCATATTAGCATATTAGCATAGCATATTAGCATATTAGCATATTTTCATATTAGCATATTAGCATAGCGTGTTAGCGTATTAGCATATTAGCATATTAGTATAGCATATTAGCATATTAGCAAAGCATATTAGCATATTAGCATAGCATATTAACATATTAGCATATTAGCTTATTAGCATATTAGCATATTAGCATATTAGCATATTAGCATATTAGCATATTAGCATAGCATATTAGCATATTAGCATATTAGCATATTAGCATATTACCATATTACCATATTAGCATATTAGCATATTAGCATATTAGCATAGCATAGCATATTAGCATATTAGCATATTAGCATATTAGCATATTAGCATATTAGCATATTAGCATAGCATGTTAGTGTATTAGCATATTAGCATATTAGCATATTAGCATAGCATATTAGCATATTAGCATATTAGCATATTAGCATATTAGCGTATTAGCATATTAGCATAGCATATTAGCATATTAGCATATTAGCATATTAGCATATTAGCATATTAGCATAGTATATTAGCATATTAGCATATTAGCATATTAGCATAGCATATTAGCATATTAGCATATTAGCATATTAGCATATTAGCATATTAGCATATTAGCATAGCATATTAGCATATTAGCATATTAGCATATTAGCATAGCGTGTTAGTGTATTAGCATATTAGCATATTAGCATAGCATATTAGCACATTAGCATATTAGCATATTAGCATATTAGCATATTAGCATATTAGCATAGCATATTAGCATATTAGCATATTAGCATATTAGCATATTAGCATAGCATATTAGCATATTAGCATAGCATATTAGCATATTAGCATAGCATATTAGCATATTAGCATATTAGCATATTAGCATATTAGCATAGCATATTAGCATATTAGCATATTAGCATAGCAGCATATTAGCATATTAGCATAGCAGCATATTAGCATATTAGCATATTAGCATATTAGCATATTAGCATATTAGCATATTAGCATATTAGTATATTAGCATAGCATATTAGCATATTAGCATTTTAGCATATTAGCATATTAGCATATTAGCATATTAGCATATTAGCATAGCTTAGCATATTAGCGTATTAAAATATTAGCATATTAGCATATTAGCATATTAGCATATTAGCATATTAGCATAGCATATTAGCATATTAGCATATTAGCATAGCATATTAGCATAGCATATTAGCATATTAGCATATTAGCGTATTAGCATATTAGCATATTAGCATATTAGCATATTAGCATATTAGCATATTAGCATAGCATATTAGCATATTAGCATATTAGCATATTAGCATATTAGCATAGCATATTAGCATATTAGCATATTAGCATATTAGCATATTAGCATATTAGCATATTAGCATAGCATGTTAGTATATTAGCATATTAGCATATTAGCATAGCATATTAGCATATTAGCATATTAGCATATTAGCATAGCATATTAGCATATTAGCATATTAGCATATTAGCATAGCATATTAGCATATTAGCATATTAGCATATTAGCATATTAGCATATTAGCATATTAGCATATTAGCATATTAGCATAGCATATTAACATATTAGCATATTAGCATATTAGCATAGCATATTAGCATATTAGCATATTAGCATATTAGCATATTAGCATATTAGCATAGCGTGTTAGTGTATTAGCATATTAGCATATTAGCATATTAGCATAGCATATTAGCATATTAGCATATTAGCATATTAGCATATTAGCATAGCAGCATAGCATATTAGCATATTAGCATATTAGCATATTAGCATATTAGTATATTAGCATATTAGCATATTAGCATAGCATATTAGCATATTAGCATATTAGCATATTAGCATATTAGCATATTAGCATATTAGCATAGCATATTAGCATATTAGCATATTAGCATATTAGCATATTAGCATATTAGCATATTAGCATAGCAGCATAGCATATTAGCATATTAGCATAGCATATTAGCATATTAGCATATTAGCATATTAGCATAGCATATTAGCATATCATATTAGCATATTAGCATATTAGCATATTAGCATATTAGCATATTAGCGTATTAGCATATTAGCATATTAGCATATTAGCATATTAGCATATTAGCATAGCATATTAGCATATTAGCATATTAGCATATTAACATATTAGCATAGCGTGTTAGCATATTAGCATATTAGCATATTAGCATATTAGCATATTAGCATATTAGCATATTAGCATATTAGCAGAGCATATTAGCATATTAGCATATTAGCATATTAGCATATTAGCATAGCATATTAGCATATTAGCATATTAGCATAGCATATTAGCTTAGCATATTAGCATATTAGCATAGCATGTTAGCGTATTAGTATATTAGCATATTAGCATATTAGCATATTAGCATATTAGCATATTAGTATATTAGCATAGCATATTAGCATATTAGCATATTAGCATATTAGCATATTAGCATAGCATATTAGCATATTAGCATATTAGCATATTAGTATATTAGCATATTAGCATAGCGTGCTAGCGTATTAGCATATTAGCATATTAGCATAGCATATTAGCGTATTAGCATATTAGCATATTAGCATAGCATAGCATATTAGCATATTAGCATATTAGCATATTAGCATATTAGCATATTAGCATATTAGCATAGCGTGTTAGAGTATTAGCATATTAGCATATTAGTATATTAGCATAGCTTGTTAGCATATTAGCATATTAGCATATTAGCATAGCATATTAGCATATTAGCATATTAGCATATTAGCATAGCATATTAGTATATTAGCATATTAGCATATTAGCATATTAGCATAGCATATTAGCATATTAGCATATTAGCATATTAGCATATTAGCATATTAGCATATTAGCATATTAGCATAGTATATTAGAATATTAGCATATTAGCATATTAGCATAGCATATTAGCATATTAGCATATTAGCATATTAGCATATTAGCATATTAGCATATTAGCATAGCATATTAGCATATTAGCATATTAGCATATTAGCATAGCATATTAGCATATTAGCATATTAGCATATTAGCATATTAACATATTAGCGTATTAGCATAGTATATTAGCATATTAGCATAGCATATTAGCATATTAGCATATTAGCATATTAGCATATTAGCATAGTATATTAGAATATTAGCATATTAGCATATTAGCATAGCATATTAGCATATTAGCATATTAGCATATTAGCATATTAGCATATTAGCATATTAGCATAGCATATAGCATATTAGCATATTAGCATATTAGCATAGCATTAGCATATTAGCATATTAGCATATTAGCATATTAACATATTAGCGTATTAGCATAGTATATTAGCATATTAGCATAGCATATTAGCATATTAGCATAGCATATTAGTATATTAGTATATTAGCATATTAGCGTATTAGCATATTAGCATATTAGCATATTAGCGTATTAGCGTATTAGCATATTAGCATATTAGCATATTAGCATATTAGCATAGCATATTAGCATATTAACATATTAGCATATTAGCATATTAGCATAGCATATTAGCATACTAGCATATTAGCATATTAGCATAGCATATTAGCATATTAGCATATTAGCATAGCGTGTTAGCATATTAGCATATTAGCATAGAATATTAGCATATTAGCATATTAGCATATTAGCATATTAGCATATTAGCATAGCATATTAGCATATTAGGCATATTAGCATATTAGCATATTAGCATATTAGCATATAGCAATATTAGCATATTAGCAATTAGCATATTAGCATATTAGCATATTAGCATAGCATATTAGCATATTAGCATATTAGCATAGCATATTAGCATATTAGCATATTAGCATAGCATATTAGCATATTAGCATATTAGCATATTAGCATATTAGCATATTAGCATATTAGCATATTAGCATAGCATATTAGCATATTAGCATATTAGCATATTTTCATATTAGCATATTAGCATAGCGTGTTAGCGTATTAGCATATTAGCATATTAGTATAGCATATTAGCATATTAGCAAAGCATATTAGCATATTAGCATAGCATATTAACATATTAGCATATTAGCTTATTAGCATATTAGCATATTAGCATATTAGCATATTAGCATATTAGCATATTAGCATAGCATATTAGCATATTAGCATATTAGCATATTAGCATATTACCATATTACCATATTAGCATATTAGCATATTAGCATATTAGCATAGCATAGCATATTAGCATATTAGCATATTAGCATATTAGCATATTAGCATAGCATGTTAGTGTATTAGCATATTAGCATATTAGCATATTAGCATAGCATATTAGCATATTAGCATATTAGCATATTAGCATATTAGCGTATTAGCATATTAGCATAGCATATTAGCATATTAGCATATTAGCATATTAGCATATTAGCATATTAGCATAGTATATTAGCATAATTAGCATATTAGCATATTAGCATAGCATATTAGCATATTAGCATATTAGCATATTAGCATATTAGCATATTAGCATAGCATATAGCATATTAGCATATTAGCATATTAGCATAGCGTGTTAGTGTATTAGCATATTAGCATATTAGCATAGCATATTAGCACATTAGCATATTAGCATATTAGCATATTAGCATATTAGCATATTAGCATATTAGCATAGCATATTAGCATATTAGCATATTAGCATATTAGCATATTAGCATAGCATATTAGCATATTAGCATAGCATATTAGCATATTAGCATAGCATATTAGCATATTAGCATATTAGCATATTAGCATATTAGCATATTAGCATAGCATATTAGCATATTAGCATATTAGCATAGCAGCATATTAGCATATTAGCATAGCAGCATATTAGCATATTAGCATATTAGCATATTAGCATATTAGCATATTAGCATATTAGCATATTAGCATATTAGCATAGCATATTAGCATATTAGCATTTTAGCATATTAGCATATTAGCATATTAGCATATTAGCATATTAGCATAGCTTAGCATATAAGCGTATTAAATATTAGCATATAGCATATTAGCATATTAGCATATTAGCATAGCATATTAGCATATTAGCATATTAGCATAGCATATTAGCATAGCATATTAGCATATTAGCATATAGCGTATTAGCATATTAGCATATTAGCATATTAGCATATTAGCATATTAGCATATTAGCATAGCATATTAGCATATTAGCATATTAGCATATTAGCATATTAGCATAGCATATTAGCATATTAGCATATTAGCATATTAGCATATTAGCATATTAGCATATTAGCATAGCATGTTAGTATATTAGCATATTAGCATATTAGCATAGCATATTAGCATATTAGCATATTAGCATATTAGCATATTAGCATATTAGCATAGCATATTAGCATATTAGCATATTAGCATATTAGCATAGCATATTAGCATATTAGCATATTAGCATATTAGCATATTAGCATATTAGCATATTAGCATATTAGCATAGCATATTAACATATTAGCATATTAGCATATTAGCATAGCATATTAGCATATTAGCATATTAGCATATTAGCATATTAGCATATTAGCATAGCATATTAGCATATTAGCATATTAGCATATTAGCATATTAGCATAGCATATTAGCATATTAGCATATTAGCATATTAGCATAGCATATTAGCATATTAGCATTAACATAGCATATTAGCATAGCATATTAGCATATTAGCATATAGCATATTAGCATATAGCATAGTTAGCTATTAGCATATTAGCATATTAGCATAGCATATTAGCATAGCATATTAGCATATAGCATATTAGCATAGCATATTAGCATATTAGCATATTAGCATATTAGCATATTAGCATATTAGCATAGCATATTAGCATATTAGCATATTAGCATATTAGCATATTAGCATATTAGCATAGCATATTAGCATATTAGCATATTAGCATATTAGCATAGCATATTAGCATATTAGCATATTAGCATATTAGCATATTAGCATATTAGCATATTAGCATAGCATATTAGCTTATTAGCATATTAGCATATTAGCATATTAGCATAGCGTGTTAGCGTATTAGCATATTAGCATAGCATATTAGCATATTAGCATAGCATATTAGCATAGCATATTAGCATATTAGCATAGCATATTAGCATATTAGCATATTAGCATATTTAGCATATTAGCATATTAGCATATTAGCATAGCGTGTTAGCATATTAGCGTATTAGCATATTAGCATATTAGCATATTAGCATATTAGCATATTAGCATAGCATATTAGCATATTAGCATATTAGCATATTAGCATATTAGCATATTAGCATATTAGCATAGCATATTAGCATATTAGCATATTAGCATATTAGCATATTAGCATATTAGCATAGCATATTAGCATATTAGCTTATTAGCATATTAGCATATTAGCATAGCGTGTTAGTGTATTAGCATATTAGCATATTAGCATAGCATATTAGCATATTAGCATATTAGTATATTAGCATATTAGCATATTAGCATAGCATATTAGCATATTAGCATATTAGCATAGCATATTAGCATATCAGCATTTTAGCATATTAGCATAGCATATTAGCATATTAGCATATTAGCATATTAGCATATTAGCATATTAGCATATTAGCCTTATTAGCATATTAGCATATTAGCATATTAGCATATTAGCATATTAGCATAGCATATTAGCATATTAGCATATTAGCATATTAGCATAGCATATTAGCATATTAGCATATTAGCATATTAGCATATTAGCATATTAGCATATTAGCATAGCATATTAGCATATTAGCATATTAGCATATTAGCATATTAGCATAGCGTGTTAGTGTATTAGCATATTAGCATATTAGCATAGCATATTAGCATATTAGCATATTAGCATATTAGCATAGCATATTAGCATATTAGCATATTAGCATATTAACATATAAGCATATTAGCATATTAGCATATTAGCATAGCATATTAGCATATTAGCATATTAGCATATTAGCATATTAGCATATTAGCATAGCATATTAGCATATTAGCATATTAGCATATTAGCATATTAGCATATTAGCGTATTAGCATATTAGCATATTAGCATATTAGCATATTAACATATTAGCATAGCATATAGCATATTAGCATATTAGCATATTAGCATATTAGCATAGCATATTAGCATATTAGCATATTAGCATATTAGCATATTAGCATAGCATATTAGCATATTAGCATATTAGCATATTAGCATATTAGCATATTAGCATATTAGCATAGCATATTAGCATATTAGCATATTAGCATATTAACATAGCATATTAGCATATTAGCATATTAGCATATTAGCATATTAGCATATTAGCATAGCGTGTTAGCGTATTAGCATATTAGCATATTAGCATAGCATATTAGCATATTAGCATATTAGCATATTAGCATATTAGCATATTAGCATATTAGCATAGCATGTTAGTGTATTAGCATATTAGCATATTAGCATAGCATATTAGCATATTAGCATATTAGCATATTAGCATATTAGCATATTAGCATAGCATATTAGCATATTAGCATATTAGCATATTAGCATATTAGCATATTAGCATATTAACATAGCATAGCATATTAGCATATTTGGCATATTAGCATATTAGCATATTAGCATATTAGCATATTAGCATATTAGCATATTAGCATATTAGCATATTAGCATATTAGCATAGCATATTAGCATATTAGCATATTAGCATATTAGCATAGCATATTAGCATATTAGCATATTAGCATATTAGCATATTAGCATATAACATTAGCATATTAGCATAGCATATTAGCATATTAGCATATTAGCATATTAGCATATTAGCATATTAGCATAGCATATTAGCATATTAGCATAGCGTGTTAGCGTGTTAGCGTATTAGCATATTAGCATAGCATATTAGCATATTAGCATATTAGCATATTAGCATATTAGCATATTAGCATAGCATATTAGCATATTAGCATAGCGTGTTAGCGTGTTAGCGTATTAGCATATTAGCATAGCATATTAGCATATTAGCATATTAGCATATTAGCATAGCATATTAGCATATTAGCATATTAGCATATTAGCATATTAGCATATTAGCATATTAGCATAGCATATTAGCATATTAGCATATTAGCATATTAGCATATTAGCATAGCATATTAGCATATTAGCATATTAGCATATTAGCATATTAGCATAGCATATTAGCATATTAGCATATTAGCATATTAGCATAGCATATTAGCATATTAGCATATTAGCATATTAGCATATTAGCATATTAGCATAGCGTGTTAGCGTATTAGCATATTAGCATATTAGCATAGCATATTAGCATATTAGCATGGCATATTAGCATATTACCATAGCATATTAGCATATTAGCATATTAGCATATTAGCATATTAGCATATTAGCATATTAGCATATTAGCATAGCGTGTTAGCATATTAACGTATTAGCATATTAGCATATTAGCATATTAGCATATTAGCATATTAGCATAGCATATTAGCATATTAGCATATTAGCATATTAGCATATTAGCATATTAGCATAGCATATTAGCATATTAGCATATTAACATATTAACATATTAGCATATTAGCATATTAGCATAGCGTGTTAGTGTATTAGCATATTAGCATATTAGCATATTAGCATAGCATATTAGCATATTAGCATATTAGCATATTAGCATATTAGCATAGCAGCATAGCATATTAGCATATTAGCATATTAGCATATTAGCATATTAGCATATTAGCATATTAGCATATTAGCATAGCATATTAGCATATTAGCATATTAACATATTAACATATTAGCATATTAGCATATTAGCATAGCGTGTTAGTGTATTAGCATATTAGCATATTAGCATATTAGCATAGCATATTAGCATATTAGCATATTAGCATATTAGCATATTAGCATAGCAGCATAGCATATTAGCATATTAGCATATTAGCATATTAGCATATTAGCATATTAGCATATTAGCATATTAGCATAGCATGTTAGCATATTAGCATATTAGCATATTAGCATATTAGCATATTAGCATAGCATATTAGCATATTAGCATATTAGCATATTAGCATAGCATATTAGCATAGCATATTAGCATATTAGCATATTAGCATATTAGCGTATTAGCATATTAGCATATTAGCATATTAGCATATTAGCATATTAGCATAGCATATTAGCATATTAGCATATTAGCATATTAACATATTAGCATAGCGTGTTAGTGTATTAGCATATTAGCATATTAGCATATTAGCATATTAGCATATTAGCATATTAGCATAGCATATTAGCATATTAGCATATTAGCATATTAGCATATTAGCATAGCATATTAGCATATTAGCATATTAGCATAGCATATTAGCTTAGCATATTAGCATATTAGCATAGCATGTTAGCGTATTAGCATATTAGCATATTAGCATATTAGCATATTAGTATATTAGCATAGCATATTAGCATATTAGCATATTAGCATAGCATATTAGCATATTAGCATATTAGCATATTAGCATATTAGTATATTAGCATATTAGCATAGCGTGCTAGCGTATTAGCATATTAGCATATTAGCATAGCATATTAGCGTATTAGCATATTAGCATATTAGCATAGCATAGCATATTAGCATATTAGCATATTAGCATATTAGCATATTAGCATATTAGCATAGCGTGTTAGAGTATTAGCATATTAGCATATTAGTATATTAGCATAGCTTGTTAGCATATTAGCATATTAGCATATTAGCATATTAGCATATTAGCATATTAGCATAGCATATTAGTATATTAGCATATTAGCATATTAGCATATTAGCATATTAGCATAGCATATTAGCATATTAGCATATTAGCATATTAGCATATTAGCATATTAGCATATTAGCATATTAGTGTATTAGCATATTAGCATATTAGCATATTAGCATAACATATTAGCATATTAGCATATTAGCATATTAGCATATTAGCATATTAGCATAGCATATTAGCATATTAGTATATTAGCATATTAGCATATTAGCATATTAGCATATTAGCATAGCATAGCATATTAGCATATTAGCATATTAGCATATTAGCATATTAGCATATTAGCATAGCATATTAGCATATTAGCATAGCATATTAGCATATTAGCATATTAGCATAGCATATTAGCATAGCATATTAGCATATTAGCATATTAGCATATTAGCATATTAGCATATTAGCATATTAGCATATTAGCATATTAGCATAGCATATTAGCATATTAGCATATTAGCATATTAGCATATTAGCATATTAGCATATTAGCATATTAGCATAGCATATTAGCATATTAGCATATTAGCATATTAGCATATTAGCATAGCATATTAGCATATTAGCATATTAGCATATTAGCATTTTAGCATATTAGCATATTAGCATATTAGCATAGCATATTAGCATATTAGCATATTAGCATAGCATAGCATATTAGCATATTAGCATATTAGCATATTAGCATATTAGCATAGCGTGCTAGCGTCTTAGCATATTAGCATATTAGCATAGCATATTAGCGTATTAGCGTATTAGCATATTAGCATATTAGCATATTAGCATATTAGCATATTAGCATATTAGCATAGCATATTAGCATATTATCATATTAGCATATTAGCATATTAGCATAGCATATTAGCATATTAGCATATTAGCATATTAGCATAGCATGTTAGCGTATTAGTATATTAGCATATTAGCATATTAGCATATTAGCATATCATATTAGCATATTAGCATATTAGCATATTAGCATATTAGCATATTAGCATAGCATATTAGCATATTAGCATATTAGCATATTAGCATATTAGCATATTAGCATAGCATATTAGCATATTAGCATGTTAGCATATTAGCATATTAGCATATTAGCATGTTAGCATATTAGCATATTAGCATATTAGCATATTAGCATAGCGTGTTAGCGTATTAGCATATTAGCATATTAGCATATTAGCATAGCTTGTTAGCATATTAGCATATTAGCATATTAGCATATTAGCATATTAGCATATTAGCATATTAGCATATTAGCATAGCATATTAGCATATTAGCATATTAGCATATTAGCATAGCATATTAGCATAACATATTAGCATATTAGCATATTAGCATATTAGCATATTAGCATATTAGCATAGCTTGTTAGCATATTAGCGTATTAGCATATTAGCATATTAGCATATTAGCATAGCATATTAGCATATTAACATATTAACATATTAACATATTAGCATATTAGCATATTAGCATATTAGCATATTAGTATAGCTTGTTAGCATATTAGCGTATTAGCATATTAGCATATTAGCATATTAGCATATTAGCATAGCATATTAGCATATTAGCATATTAGCATATTAGCATAGCATATTAGCATATTAGCATATTAGCATATTAGCATATTAGCATATTAGCATATTAGCATAGCATATTAGCATATTAGTATATTAGTATATTAGTATATTAGTATATTAGCATATTTGCATAGCATATTAGCATATTAGCATATTAGCATAGCATATTTGCCTATTAGCATATTAGCATATTAGCATATTAGCATATTAGCATATTAGCATATTAGCATATTAGCATATTAGCATAGCATATTAGCATATTAGCATATTAGCATATTAGCATATTAGCATATTAGCATATTAGCATAGCATATTAGCATATTAACATATTAGCATATTAGCATATTAGCATATTTGCGTATTAGTATATTAGCATATTAGCATAGCATATTAGCATATTATCATATTAGCATATTAGCATATTAGCATAGCATATTAGCATATTAGCATAGCTTAGCATATTAGCGTATTAGCATATTAGCATATTAGCATATTAGAATATTAGCATATTAGCATATTAGCATAGCATATTAGCATATTAGCATATTAGCATATTAGCATAGCATATTAGCATATTAGCATATTAGCATATTAGCATAGCGTGTTAGTGTATTAGCATATTAGCATATTAGCATATTAGCATATTAGCATATTAGCATATTAGCATAGCATATTAGCATATTAGCCTATTAGCATATTAGCATATTAGCATATTAGCATATTAGCATATTAGCATATTAGCATAGCATATTAGCATATTAGCATAGCAGCATAGCATATTAGCATATTAGCATATTAGCATATTAGCATATTAGTATATTAGCATATTAGCATATTAGCATAGCATATTAGCATATTAGCATATTAGCATATTAGCATATTAGCATATTAGCATATTAGCATAGCATATTAGCATATTAGCATATTAGCATATTAGCATATTAGCATATTAGCATATTAGCATAGCAGCATAGCATATTAGCATATTAGCATAGCATATTAGCATATTAGCATATTAGCATATTAGCATAGCATATTAGCATATCATATTAGCATATTAGCATATTAGCATATTAGCATATTAGCATATTAGCGTATTAGCATATTAGCATATTAGCATATTAGCATATTAGCATATTAGCATAGCATATTAGCATATTAGCATATTAGCATATTAACATATTAGCATAGCGTGTTAGCATATTAGCATATTAGCATATTAGCATATTAGCATATTAGCATATTAGCATATTAGCACATTAGCATATTAGCATATTAGCATATTAGCATAGCATGTTAGTGTATTAGCATATTAGCATATTAGCATAGCATATTAGCATATTAGCATATTAGCATATTAGCATATTAGCATAGCATATTAGCATATTAGCATATTAGCATATTAGCATATTAGCATATTAACATATTAGCATAGCATATTAGCATATTGGCATATTAGCATATTAGCATATTAGCATATTAGTATATTAGCATATTAGCATATTAGCATATTAGCATATTAGCATATTAGCATAGCATATTAGCATATTAGCATATTAGCATATTAGCATATTAGCATATTAGCATATTAGCATATTAGCATATTAGCATAGCATATTAGCATATTAGCATATTAACATAGCATATTAGCATATTAGCATATTAGCATATTAGCATATTAGCATATTAGCATATTAGCATAGCGTGTTAGCGTATTAGCATATTAGCATATTAGCATAGCATATTAGCATATTAGCATATTAGCATATTAGCATATTAGCATATTAGCATAGCATGTTAGTGTATTAGCATATTAGCATAGCATATTAGCATATTAGCATATTAGCATATTAGCATATTAGCATAGCATATTAGCATAGCATATTAGCATATTAGCATATTAGCATATTAGCATATTAGCATATTAGCATATTAACATATTAGCATAGCATATTAGCATATTGGCATATTAGCATATTAGCATAGCATATTAGCATATTAGCATATTAGCATAGCATATTAACATATTAGCATATTAGCATAGCATATTAGCATATTAGCATATTAGCATATTAGCATAGCATATTAGCATATTAGCATAGCGTGTTAGCGTGTTAGCGTATTAGCATATTAGCATAGCATATTAGCATATTAGCATATTAGCATATTAGCATAGCATATTAGCATATTAGCATATTAGCATATTAGCATATTAGCATAGCATATTAGCATATTAGCATATTAGCATATTAGCATATTAGCATATTAGCATATTAGCATAGCATATTAGCATATTAACATATTAGCATATTAGCATATTAGCATATTAGCATATTAGCATAGCATATTAGCATATTAACATATTAGCATATTAGCATATTAGCATAGCATATTAGCATATTAGCATATTAGCATATTAGCATATTAGCATAGCGTGTTAGTGTATTAGCATATTAGCATATTAGCATATTAGCATAGCATATTAGCATATTAGCATATTAGCATATTAGCATAGCAGCATAGCATATTAGCATATTAGCATATTAGCATATTAGCATATTAGTATATTAGCATATTAGCATATTAGCATAGCATATTAGCATATTAGCATATTAGCATATTAGCATATTAGCATATTAGCATAGCATATTAGCATATTAGCATATTAGCATATTAGCATATTAGCATATTAGCATATTAGCATAGCAGCATAGCATATTAGCATATTAGCATATTAGCATATTAGCATATTAGCATAGCATGTTAGCGTATTAGCATATTAGCATATTAGCATAGCATATTAGCATATTAGCATATTAGCATATTAGCATAGCATATTAGCATATCATATTAGCATATTAGCATATTAGCATATTAGCATATTAGCATATTAGCGTATTAGCATATTAGCATATTAGCATATTAGCATATTAGCATATTAGCATAGCATATTAGCATATTAGCATATTAGCATATTAACATATTAGCATAGCGTGTTAGCATATTAGCATATTAGCATATTAGCATATTAGCATATTAGCATATTAGCATATTAGCATATTAGCATATTAGCAGAGCATATTAGCATATTAGCATATTAGCATATTAGCATATTAGCATAGCATATTAGCATATTAGCATAGCATATTAGCTTAGCATATTAGCATATTAGCATAGCATATTAGCATATTAGCATATTTTCATATTAGCATATTAGCATAGCGTGTTAGCGTATTAGCATATTAGCATATTAGTATAGCATATTAGCATATTAGCAAAGCATATTAGCATATTAGCATAGCATATTAACATATTAGCATATTAGCTTATTAGCATATTAGCATATTAGCATATTAGCATATTAGCATATTAGCATATTAGCATAGCATATTAGCATATTAGCATATTAGCATATTAGCATATTACCATATTACCATATTAGCATATTAGCATATTAGCATATTAGCATAGCATAGCATATTAGCATATTAGCATATTAGCATATTAGCATATTAGCATATTAGCATATTAGCATAGCATGTTAGTGTATTAGCATATTAGCATATTAGCATATTAGCATAGCATATTAGCATATTAGCATATTAGCATATTAGCATATTAGCGTATTAGCATATTAGCATAGCATATTAGCATATTAGCATATTAGCATATTAGCATATTAGCATATTAGCATAGTATATTAGCATATTAGCATATTAGCATATTAGCATAGCATATTAGCATATTAGCATATTAGCATATTAGCATATTAGCATATTAGCATATTAGCATAGCATATTAGCATATTAGCATATTAGCATATTAGCATAGCGTGTTAGTGTATTAGCATATTAGCATATTAGCATAGCATATTAGCACATTAGCATATTAGCATATTAGCATATTAGCATATTAGCATATTAGCATAGCATATTAGCATATTAGCATATTAGCATATTAGCATATTAGCATAGCATATTAGCATATTAGCATAGCATATTAGCATATTAGCATAGCATATTAGCATATTAGCATATTAGCATATTAGCATATTAGCATAGCATATTAGCATATTAGCATATTAGCATAGCAGCATATTAGCATATTAGCATAGCAGCATATTAGCATATTAGCATATTAGCATATTAGCATATTAGCATATTAGCATATTAGCATATTAGTATATTAGCATAGCATATTAGCATATTAGCATTTTAGCATATTAGCATATTAGCATATTAGCATATTAGCATATTAGCATAGCTTAGCATATTAGCGTATTAAAATATTAGCATATTAGCATATTAGCATATTAGCATATTAGCATATTAGCATAGCATATTAGCATATTAGCATATTAGCATAGCATATTAGCATAGCATATTAGCATATTAGCATATTAGCGTATTAGCATATTAGCATATTAGCATATTAGCATATTAGCATATTAGCATATTAGCATAGCATATTAGCATATTAGCATATTAGCATATTAGCATATTAGCATAGCATATTAGCATATTAGCATATTAGCATATTAGCATATTAGCATATTAGCATATTAGCATAGCATGTTAGTATATTAGCATATTAGCATATTAGCATAGCATATTAGCATATTAGCATATTAGCATATTAGCATATTAGCATAGCATATTAGCATATTAGCATATTAGCATATTAGCATAGCATATTAGCATATTAGCATATTAGCATATTAGCATATTAGCATATTAGCATATTAGCATATTAGCATAGCATATTAACATATTAGCATATTAGCATATTAGCATAGCATATTAGCATATTAGCATATTAGCATATTAGCATATTAGCATATTAGCATAGCGTGTTAGTGTATTAGCATATTAGCATATTAGCATATTAGCATAGCATATTAGCATATTAGCATATTAGCATATTAGCATATTAGCATAGCAGCATAGCATATTAGCATATTAGCATATTAGCATATTAGCATATTAGTATATTAGCATATTAGCATATTAGCATAGCATATTAGCATATTAGCATATTAGCATATTAGCATATTAGCATATTAGCATATTAGCATAGCATATTAGCATATTAGCATATTAGCATATTAGCATATTAGCATATTAGCATATTAGCATAGCAGCATAGCATATTAGCATATTAGCATAGCATATTAGCATATTAGCATATTAGCATATTAGCATAGCATATTAGCATATCATATTAGCATATTAGCATATTAGCATATTAGCATATTAGCATATTAGCGTATTAGCATATTAGCATATTAGCATATTAGCATATTAGCATATTAGCATAGCATATTAGCATATTAGCATATTAGCATATTAACATATTAGCATAGCGTGTTAGCATATTAGCATATTAGCATATTAGCATATTAGCATATTAGCATATTAGCATATTAGCATATTAGCAGAGCATATTAGCATATTAGCATATTAGCATATTAGCATATTAGCATAGCATATTAGCATATTAGCATATTAGCATAGCATATTAGCTTAGCATATTAGCATATTAGCATAGCATGTTAGCGTATTAGTATATTAGCATATTAGCATATTAGCATATTAGCATATTAGCATATTAGTATATTAGCATAGCATATTAGCATATTAGCATATTAGCATATTAGCATATTAGCATAGCATATTAGCATATTAGCATATTAGCATATTAGTATATTAGCATATTAGCATAGCGTGCTAGCGTATTAGCATATTAGCATATTAGCATAGCATATTAGCGTATTAGCATATTAGCATATTAGCATAGCATAGCATATTAGCATATTAGCATATTAGCATATTAGCATATTAGCATATTAGCATATTAGCATATTAGCATAGCGTGTTAGAGTATTAGCATATTAGCATATTAGTATATTAGCATAGCTTGTTAGCATATTAGCATATTAGCATATTAGCATAGCATATTAGCATATTAGCATATTAGCATATTAGCATAGCATATTAGTATATTAGCATATTAGCATATTAGCATATTAGCATAGCATATTAGCATATTAGCATATTAGCATATTAGCATATTAGCATATTAGCATATTAGCATATTAGCATAGTATATTAGAATATTAGCATATTAGCATATTAGCATAGCATATTAGCATATTAGCATATTAGCATATTAGCATATTAGCATATTAGCATATTAGCATATTAGCATAGCATATTAGCATATTAGCATATTAGCATATTAGCATAGCATATTAGCATATTAGCATATTAGCATATTAGCATATTAACATATTAGCGTATTAGCATAGTATATTAGCATATTAGCATAGCATATTAGCATATTAGCATATTAGCATATTAGCATATTAGCATAGTATATTAGAATATTAGCATATTAGCATATTAGCATAGCATATTAGCATATTAGCATATTAGCATATTAGCATATTAGCATATTAGCATATTAGCATAGCATATTAGCATATTAGCATATTAGCATATTAGCATAGCATATTAGCATATTAGCATATTAGCATATTAGCATATTAACATATTAGCGTATTAGCATAGTATATTAGCATATTAGCATAGCATATTAGCATATTAGCATAGCATATTAGTATATTAGTATATTAGCATATTAGCGTATTAGCATATTAGCATATTAGCATATTAGCATATTAGCGTATTAGCATATTAGCATATTAGCATATTAGCATATTAGCATAGCATATTAGCATATTAACATATTAGCATATTAGCATATTAGCATAGCATATTAGCATACTAGCATATTAGCATATTAGCATAGCATATTAGCATATTAGCATATTAGCATAGCGTGTTAGCATATTAGCATATTAGCATAGAATATTAGCATATTAGCATATTAGCATATTAGCATATTAGCATATTAGCATATTAGCATAGCATATTAGCATATTAGGATATTAGCATATTAGCATATTAGCATATTAGCATAGCATATTAGCATATTAGCAATTAGCATATTAGCATATTAGCATATTAGCATAGCATATTAGCATATTAGCATATTAGCATAGCATATTAGCATATTAGCATATTAGCATAGCATATTAGCATATTAGCATATTAGCATATTAGCATATTAGCATATTAGCATATTAGCATATTAGCATAGCATATTAGCATATTAGCATATTAGCATATTTTCATATTAGCATATTAGCATAGCGTGTTAGCGTATTAGCATATTAGCATATTAGTATAGCATATTAGCATATTAGCAAAGCATATTAGCATATTAGCATAGCATATTAACATATTAGCATATTAGCTTATTAGCATATTAGCATATTAGCATATTAGCATATTAGCATATTAGCATAGCATATTAGCATATTAGCATATTAGCATATTAGCATATTACCATATTACCATATTAGCATATTAGCATATTAGCATATTAGCATAGCATAGCATATTAGCATATTAGCATATTAGCATATTAGCATATTAGCATATTAGCATAGCATGTTAGTGTATTAGCATATTAGCATATTAGCATATTAGTATAGCATATTAGCATATTAGCATATTAGCATATTAGCATATTAGCGTATTAGCATATTAGCATAGCATATTAGCATATTAGCATATTAGCATATTAGCATATTAGCATATTAGCATAGTATATTAGCATATTAGCATATTAGCATATTAGCATAGCATATTAGCATATTAGCATATTAGCATATTAGCATATTAGCATATTAGCATAGCATATTAGCATATTAGCATATTAGCATATTAGCATAGCGTGTTAGTGTATTAGCATATTAGCATATTAGCATAGCATATTAGCACATTAGCATATTAGCATATTAGCATATTAGCATATTAGCATATTAGCATATTAGCATAGCATATTAGCATATTAGCATATTAGCATATTAGCATATTAGCATAGCATATTAGCATATTAGCATAGCATATTAGCATATTAGCATAGCATATTAGCATATTAGCATATTAGCATATTAGCATATTAGCATATTAGCATAGCATATTAGCATATTAGCATATTAGCATAGCAGCATATTAGCATATTAGCATAGCAGCATATTAGCATATTAGCATATTAGCATATTAGCATATTAGCATATTAGCATATTAGCATATTAGCATATTAGCATAGCATATTAGCATATTAGCATTTTAGCATATTAGCATATTAGCATATTAGCATATTAGCATATTAGCATAGCTTAGCATATTAGCGTATTAAAATATTAGCATATTAGCATATTAGCATATTAGCATATTAGCATAGCATATTAGCATATTAGCATATTAGCATAGCATATTAGCATAGCATATTAGCATATTAGCATATTAGCGTATTAGCATATTAGCATATTAGCATATTAGCATATTAGCATATTAGCATATTAGCATAGCATATTAGCATATTAGCATATTAGCATATTAGCATATTAGCATAGCATATTAGCATATTAGCATATTAGCATATTAGCATATTAGCATATTAGCATATTAGCATAGCATGTTAGTATATTAGCATATTAGCATATTAGCATAGCATATTAGCATATTAGCATATTAGCATATTAGCATATTAGCATATTAGCATAGCATATTAGCATATTAGCATATTAGCATATTAGCATAGCATATTAGCATATTAGCATATTAGCATATTAGCATATTAGCATATTAGCATATTAGCATATTAGCATAGCATATTAACATATTAGCATATTAGCATATTAGCATAGCATATTAGCATATTAGCATATTAGCATATTAGCATATTAGCATATTAGCATAGCATATTAGCATATTAGCATATTAGCATATTAGCATATTAGCATAGCATATTAGCATATTAGCATATTAGCATAGCATATTAGCATATTAGCATATTAGCATATTAACATAGCATATTAGCATAGCATATTAGCATATTAGCATATTAGCATATTAGCATATTAGCATAGCGTGTTAGCGTATTAGCATATTAGCATAGCATATTAGCATAGCATATTAGCATATTAGCATATTAGCATAGCATATTAGCATATTAGCATATTAGCATATTAGCATATTAGCATATTAGCATAGCATATTAGCATATTAGCATATTAGCATATTAGCATATTAGCATATTAGCATAGCATATTAGCATATTAGCATATTAGCATATTAGCATAGCATATTAGCATATTAGCATATTAGCATATTAGCATATTAGCATATTAGCATATTAGCATAGCATATTAGCTTATTAGCATATTAGCATATTAGCATATTAGCATATTAGCATAGCGTGTTAGCGTATTAGCATATTAGCATAGCATATTAGCATATTAGCATAGCATATTAGCATAGCATATTAGCATATTAGCATAGCATATTAGCATATTAGCATATTAGCATATTAGCATATTAGCATATTAGCATATTAGCATAGCGTGTTAGCATATTAGCGTATTAGCATATTAGCATATTAGCATATTAGCATATTAGCATATTAGCATAGCATATTAGCATATTAGCATATTAGCATATTAGCATATTAGCATATTAGCATATTAGCATATTAGCATAGCATATTAGCATATTAGCATATTAGCATATTAGCATATTAGCATATTAGCATAGCATATTAGCATATTAGCTTATTAGCATATTAGCATATTAGCATAGCGTGTTAGTGTATTAGCATATTAGCATATTAGCATAGCATATTAGCATATTAGCATATTAGTATATTAGCATATTAGCATATTAGCATAGCATATTAGCATATTAGCATATTAGCATAGCATATTAGCATATCAGCATTTTAGCATATTAGCATAGCATATTAGCATATTAGCATATTAGCATATTAGCATATTAGCATATTAGCATATTAGCCTTATTAGCATATTAGCATATTAGCATAATTAGCATATTAGCATATTAGCATAGCATATTAGCATATTAGCATATTAGCATATTAGCATAGCATATTAGCATATTAGCATATTAGCATATTAGCATATTAGCATATTAGCATATTAGCATATTAGCATAGCATATTAGCATATTAGCATATTAGCATATTAGCATATTAGCATAGCGTGTTAGTGTATTAGCATATTAGCATATTAGCATAGCATATTAGCATATTAGCATATTAGCATATTAGCATAGCATATTAGCATATTAGCATATTAGCATATTAACATATAAGCATATTAGCATATTAGCATATTAGCATAGCATATTAGCATATTAGCATATTAGCATATTAGCATATTAGCATATTAGCATAGCATATTAGCATATTAGCATATTAGCATATTAGCATATTAGCATATTAGCGTATTAGCATATTAGCATATTAGCATATTAGCATATTAACATATTAGCATAGCATATTAGCATATTAGCATATTAGCATATTAGCATATTAGCATAGCATATTAGCATATTAGCATATTAGCATATTAGCATATTAGCATAGCATATTAGCATATTAGCATATTAGCATATTAGCATATTAGCATATTAGCATATTAGCATAGCATATTAGCATATTAGCATATTAGCATATTAACATAGCATATTAGCATATTAGCATATTAGCATATTAGCATATTAGCATATTAGCATATTAGCATAGCGTGTTAGCGTATTAGCATATTAGCATATTAGCATAGCATATTAGCATATTAGCATATTAGCATATTAGCATATTAGCATATTAGCATATTAGCATAGCATGTTAGTGTATTAGCATATTAGCATATTAGCATAGCATATTAGCATATTAGCATATTAGCATATTAGCATATTAGCATATTAGCATAGCATATTAGCATATTAGCATATTAGCATATTAGCATATTAGCATATTAGCATATTAACATAGCATAGCATATTAGCATATTGGCATATTAGCATATTAGCATATTAGCATATTAGCATATTAGCATATTAGCATAGCATATTAGCATATTAGCATATTAGCATATTAGCATAGCATATTAGCATATTAGCATATTAGCATATTAGCATAGCATATTAGCATATTAGCATATTAGCATATTAGCATATTAGCATATTAACATATTAGCATATTAGCATAGCATATTAGCATATTAGCATATTAGCATATTAGCATATTAGCATATTAGCATAGCATATTAGCATATTAGCATAGCGTGTTAGCGTGTTAGCGTATTAGCATATTAGCATAGCATATTAGCATATTAGCATATTAGCATATTAGCATAGCATATTAGCATATTAGCATAGCATATTAGCATATTAGCATAGCGTGTTAGCGTGTTAGCGTATTAGCATATTAGCATAGCATATTAGCATATTAGCATATTAGCATATTAGCATAGCATATTAGCATATTAGCATATTAGCATATTAGCATATTAGCATATTAGCATATTAGCATAGCATATTAGCATATTAGCATATTAGCATATTAGCATATTAGCATAGCATATTAGCATATTAGCATATTAGCATATTAGCATATTAGCATAGCATATTAGCATATTAGCATATTAGCATATTAGCATAGCATATTAGCATATTAGCATATTAGCATATTAGCATATTAGCATATTAGCATAGCGTGTTAGCGTATTAGCATATTAGCATATTAGCATAGCATATTAGCATATTAGCATGGCATATTAGCATATTACCATAGCATATTAGCATATTAGCATATTAGCATATTAGCATATTAGCATATTAGCATATTAGCATATTAGCATAGCGTGTTAGCATATTAACGTATTAGCATATTAGCATATTAGCATATTAGCATATTAGCATATTAGCATAGCATATTAGCATATTAGCATATTAGCATATTAGCATATTAGCATATTAGCATAGCATATTAGCATATTAGCATATTAACATATTAACATATTAGCATATTAGCATATTAGCATAGCGTGTTAGTGTATTAGCATATTAGCATATTAGCATATTAGCATAGCATATTAGCATATTAGCATATTAGCATATTAGCATATTAGCATAGCAGCATAGCATATTAGCATATTAGCATATTAGCATATTAGCATATTAGCATATTAGCATATTAGCATATTAGCATAGCATATTAGCATATTAGCATATTAACATATTAACATATTAGCATATTAGCATATTAGCATAGCGTGTTAGTGTATTAGCATATTAGCATATTAGCATATTAGCATAGCATATTAGCATATTAGCATATTAGCATATTAGCATATTAGCATAGCAGCATAGCATATTAGCATATTAGCATATTAGCATATTAGCATATTAGCATATTAGCATATTAGCATATTAGCATAGCATGTTAGCATATTAGCATATTAGCATATTAGCATATTAGCATATTAGCATAGCATATTAGCATATTAGCATATTAGCATATTAGCATAGCATATTAGCATAGCATATTAGCATATTAGCATATTAGCATATTAGCGTATTAGCATATTAGCATATTAGCATATTAGCATATTAGCATATTAGCATAGCATATTAGCATATTAGCATATTAGCATATTAACATATTAGCATAGCGTGTTAGTGTATTAGCATATTAGCATATTAGCATATTAGCATATTAGCATATTAGCATATTAGCATAGCATATTAGCATATTAGCATATTAGCATATTAGTATATTAGCATAGCATATTAGCATATTAGCATATTAGCATAGCATATTAGCTTAGCATATTAGCATATTAGCATAGCATGTTAGCGTATTAGCATATTAGCATATTAGCATATTAGCATATTAGTATATTAGCATAGCATATTAGCATATTAGCATATTAGCATAGCATATTAGCATATTAGCATATTAGCATATTAGCATATTAGTATATTAGCATATTAGCATAGCGTGCTAGCGTATTAGCATATTAGCATATTAGCATAGCATATTAGCGTATTAGCATATTAGCATATTAGCATAGCATAGCATATTAGCATATTAGCATATTAGCATATTAGCATATTAGCATATTAGCATAGCGTGTTAGAGTATTAGCATATTAGCATATTAGTATATTAGCATAGCTTGTTAGCATATTAGCATATTAGCATATTAGCATATTAGCATATTAGCATATTAGCATAGCATATTAGTATATTAGCATATTAGCATATTAGCATATTAGCATATTAGCATAGCATATTAGCATATTAGCATATTAGCATATTAGCATATTAGCATATTAGCATATTAGCATATTAGTGTATTAGCATATTAGCATATTAGCATATTAGCATAACATATTAGCATATTAGCATATTAGCATATTAGCATATTAGCATATTAGCATAGCATATTAGCATATTAGTATATTAGCATATTAGCATATTAGCATATTAGCATATTAGCATAGCATAGCATATTAGCATATTAGCATATTAGCATATTAGCATATTAGCATATTAGCATAGCATATTAGCATATTAGCATAGCATATTAGCATATTAGCATATTAGCATAGCATATTAGCATAGCATATTAGCATATTAGCATATTAGCATATTAGCATATTAGCATATTAGCATATTAGCATATTAGCATATTAGCATAGCATATTAGCATATTAGCATATTAGCATATTAGCATATTAGCATATTAGCATATTAGCATATTAGCATATTAGCATAGCATATTAGCATATTAGCATATTAGCATATTAGCATATTAGCATAGCATATTAGCATATTAGCATATTAGCATATTAGCATTTTAGCATATTAGCATATTAGCATATTAGCATAGCATATTAGCATATTAGCATATTAGCATAGCATAGCATATTAGCATATTAGCATATTAGCATATTAGCATATTAGCATAGCGTGCTAGCGTCTTAGCATATTAGCATATTAGCATAGCATATTAGCGTATTAGCGTATTAGCATATTAGCATATTAGCATATTAGCATATTAGCATATTAGCATATTAGCATAGCATATTAGCATATTATCATATTAGCATATTAGCATATTAGCATAGCATATTAGCATATTAGCATATTAGCATATTAGCATAGCATGTTAGCGTATTAGTATATTAGCATATTAGCATATTAGCATATTAGCATATCATATTAGCATATTAGCATATTAGCATATTAGCATATTAGCATATTAGCATAGCATATTAGCATATTAGCATATTAGCATATTAGCATATTAGCATATTAGCATAGCATATTAGCATATTAGCATGTTAGCATATTAGCATATTAGCATATTAGCATGTTAGCATATTAGCATATTAGCATATTAGCATATTAGCATAGCGTGTTAGCGTATTAGCATATTAGCATATTAGCATATTAGCATAGCTTGTTAGCATATTAGCATATTAGCATATTAGCATATTAGCATATTAGCATATTAGCATATTAGCATATTAGCATAGCATATTAGCATATTAGCATATTAGCATATTAGCATAGCATATTAGCATAACATATTAGCATATTAGCATATTAGCATATTAGCATATTAGCATATTAGCATAGCTTGTTAGCATATTAGCGTATTAGCATATTAGCATATTAGCATATTAGCATAGCATATTAGCATATTAACATATTAACATATTAACATATTAGCATATTAGCATATTAGCATATTAGCATATTAGTATAGCTTGTTAGCATATTAGCGTATTAGCATATTAGCATATTAGCATATTAGCATATTAGCATAGCATATTAGCATATTAGCATATTAGCATATTAGCATAGCATATTAGCATATTAGCATATTAGCATATTAGCATATTAGCATATTAGCATATTAGCATAGCATATTAGCATATTAGTATATTAGTATATTAGTATATTAGTATATTAGCATATTTGCATAGCATATTAGCATATTAGCATATTAGCATAGCATATTTGCCTATTAGCATATTAGCATATTAGCATATTAGCATATTAGCATATTAGCATATTAGCATATTAGCATATTAGCATAGCATATTAGCATATTAGCATATTAGCATATTAGCATATTAGCATATTAGCATATTAGCATAGCATATTAGCATATTAACATATTAGCATATTAGCATATTAGCATATTTGCGTATTAGTATATTAGCATATTAGCATAGCATATTAGCATATTATCATATTAGCATATTAGCATATTAGCATAGCATATTAGCATATTAGCATAGCTTAGCATATTAGCGTATTAGCATATTAGCATATTAGCATATTAGAATATTAGCATATTAGCATATTAGCATAGCATATTAGCATATTAGCATATTAGCATATTAGCATAGCATATTAGCATATTAGCATATTAGCATATTAGCATAGCGTGTTAGTGTATTAGCATATTAGCATATTAGCATATTAGCATATTAGCATATTAGCATATTAGCATAGCATATTAGCATATTAGCCTATTAGCATATTAGCATATTAGCATATTAGCATATTAGCATATTAGCATATTAGCATAGCATATTAGCATATTAGCATATTAGCATATTAGCATAGCATATTAGCTTATTAGCATATTAGCATAGCTTGTTAGCATATTAGCGTATTCATATTAGCATATTAGCATATTAGCATATTAGCATATTAGCATATTAGCATAGCATATTAGCATATTAGCATATTAGCATATTAGCATATTAGCATAGCATATTAGCATATTAGCATATTAGCATATTAGCATATTAGCATAGCATATTAGCATATTAGCATATTAGCATATTAGCATATTAGCATATTAGCATAGCATATTAGCATATTAGCATATTAGCATATTAGCATATTAGCATAGCATATTAGCATATTAGCATATTAGCATATTAGCATATTAGCATAGCATATTAGCATATAGCATATTAGCATATTAGTAATTAGCATATTAGCATAGCATATTAGCATAGCATATTAGCATATTAGTATTTAGCATATTAGCATATTAGCATAGCATATTAGCATATTAGCATATTAGCATATTAGCATATTAGTATATAGCATATTAGCATAGCATATTAGCATATTAGTATATTAGCATATTAGCATATTAGCATAGCATATTAGCATATTAGCATATTAGCATATTAGCATATTAGCATATTAGCATATTAGCATAGCATATTAGCATATTAGCATATTAGCATATTAGCATATTAGCATAGCATATTAGCATATTGGCATATTAGCATAGCATATTAGCATATTAGCATATTAGCATATTAGCATATTAGCATAGCGTGTTAGCGTATTAGCATATTAGCATAGCATATTAGCATATTAGCATATTAGCATATTAGCATATTAGCATATTAGCATAGCGTGTTAGTGTATTAGCATATTAGCATATTAGCATAGCATATTAGCATATTAGCATATTAGCATATTAGCATATTAGCATATTAGCATATTAGCATATTAGCATAGCATATTAGCATATTAGCATATTAGCATATTAGCATATTAGCATATTAACATATTAGCATAGCATATTAGCATATTAGCATATTAGCATATTAGCATATTAGCATATTAGCATATTAGTATATTAGTATATTAGCATAGCATATTAACATATTAGCATATTAGCATATAGCATATTAGCATATTAGCATAGCATATTAGCATATTAGCATATTAACATATTAACATATTAGCATATTAGCATAGCATATTAGCATATTAGCATATTAGCATATTAGCATATTAGCATATTAGCATAGCATATTAGCATATTAGCATATTAGCATATTAGCATATTAGCATAGCGTGTTAGCGTGTTAGCGTATTAGCATATTAGCATAGCATATTAGCATATTAGCATATTAGCATATTAGCATATTAGCATATTAGCATATTAGCATAGCATATTAGCATATTAGCATAGTATATTAGCATATTAGCATATTAGCATATTAGCATATTAGCATAGCATATTAGCATATTAGCATATTAGCATATTAGCATAGCATATTAGCATATTAGCATATTAGCATATTAGCATATTAGCATAGCGTGTTAGCGTATTAGCATATTAGCATATTAGCATAGCATATTAGCATATTAGCATAGCATATTAGCATATTAGCATATTAGCATATTAGCATAGCGTGTTAACATATTAGCGTATTAGCATATTAGCATATTAGCATATTAGCATATTAGCATAGCATATTAGCATATTAGCATAGCATATTAGCCTATTAGCATATTAGCATATTAGCAAATTAGCATATTAGCATATTAGCATATTAGCATAGCGTGTTAGTGTATTAGCATATTAGCATATTAGCATAGCATATTAGCATATTAGCATATTAGCATATTAGCATATTAGCATATTCGCATAGCATATTAGCATATTAGCATATTAGCATATTAGCATATTAGCATAGTATATTAGCATATTAGCATATTAGCATATTAGCATATTAGCATATTAGCATATTAGCATAGCATAGCATAGCATATTAGCATATTAGCATATTAGCATATTAGCATAGCATATTAGCATATTAGCATATTAGCGTATTAACATATTAGCATATTAGCATATTAGCATATTAGCATATTAGCATAGCATATTAGCATATTAGCATATTAGCATTTAGCATATTAGCATATTAGCATATTAGCATAGCATATTAGCATATTAGCATATTAGTATATTAGCATATTAGCATATTAGCATATTAGCATAGCATATTAGTATATTAGCATATTAGCATATTAGCATATTAGCATATTAGCATAGCATATTAGCATAGCGTGTTAGCGTATTAGCATATTAGCATATTAGCATATTAGCATATTAGCATATTAGCATATTAGCATAGCATATTAGCATATTAGCATATTAGCATATTAGCATATTAGCATAGCATATTAGCATATTAGCATATTAGCATATTAGTATATTAGTATATTAGCATATTAGCATATTAGCATATTAGCATATTAGCATATTAGCATAGCATATTAGCATATTAGCATATTAGCATATTAGCATAGCATATTAGCATATTAGCATATTAGCATATTAGCATATTAGCGTATTAGCATAGCATATTAGCATATTAGCATATTAGCATATTAGCATATTAGCATAGCATATTAGCATATTAGCATATTAGCATATTAGCGTATTAGCATATTAGCATATTAGCATATTAGCATATTAGCATATTAGCATAGCATATTAGCATATTAGCATATTAGCATATTAGCATATTAGCATAGCATATTAGCATATTAGCATATTAGCATATTAGCATATTAGCATATTAGCATATTAGCATAGCGTGTTAGTGTATTAGCATATTAGCATATTAGCATAGTATATTAGCATATTAGCATATTAGCATATTAGCATATTAGCATATTAGCATATTAGCATAGCATATTAGCATATTAGCATATTAGCATATTAGCATATGAGCATATTAGCATAGCATGTTAGCGTATTAGCATATTAGCATATTAGTATATTAGCATATTAGCATATTAGCATATTAGCATATTAGCATAGCATATTAGCATATTAGCATATTAGCATATTAGCATATTAGCTTATTAGCATATTAGCATATTAGAATATTAGCATATTAGCATATTAGCATATTAGCATAGCGTGTTAGCGTATTAGCATATTAGCATATTAGCATAGTATATTAGCATATTAGCATATTAGCATATTAGCATATTAGCATAGCATGTTAGCGTATTAGCATATTAGCATATTAGCATATTAGCATATTAGCATAGCATATTAGCATATTAGCATATTAGCATATTAGCATATTAGCATATTAGCTTAGCATATTAGCATAGCATATTAGCATATTAGCATATTAGCATATTAGCATATTAGCATATTAGCTTAGCATATTAGCATATTAGCATAGCATATTAGCATATTAGCATATTAGCATATTAGCATATTAGCATATTAGCATATTAGCATATTAGCATAGCGTGTTAGCGTATTAGCATATTAGCATATTAGCATAGCATATTAGCATATTAGCATATTAGCATAGCGTATTAGCATATTAGCATATTAGCATATTAGCATATTAGCATAGCATGTTAGCGTATTAGCATATTAGCATATTAGCATATTAGCATATTAGCATATTAGCATATTAGCATAGCATAGCATATTAGCATATTATCATATTAGCATATTAGCATATTAGCATATTAGCATAGCATATTAGCATATTAGCATACTAGCATATTAGCATATTAGCATATTAGCATATTAGCATATTAGTATATTAGCATATTAGCATATTAGCATATTAGCATATTAGCATATTAGCATATTAGCATAGCGTGTTAGTGTATTAGCATATTAGCATATTAGCATAGCATATTAGCATATTAGCATATTAGCATATTAGCATATTAGCATATTAGCATATTAGCATATTAGCATAGCATATTAGCATATTAGCATATTAGCATATTAGCATATTAGCATATTAGCATATTAGCATAGCATATTAGCATATTAGCATATTAGCATATTAGCATAGCATATTAGCATATTAGCATATTAGCATATTAGTATATTAGCATAGCATATTAGCATAGCATGTTAGCGTATTAGCGTATTAGCATATTAGCATAGCGTATTAGCGTATTAGCATATTAGCATATTAGCATAGAATATTAGCATATTAGCATATTAGCATATTAGCATAGCATATTAGCATATAGCACATTAGCATATTAGCATATTAGCATATTAGCATAGCATTTAGCATATTAGCATATTAGCATATTAGCATATTAGCATATTAGCATAGCGGGTTAGTGTATTAGCATATTAGTATATTAGCATAGCATATTAGCATATTAGCATATTAGCATATTAGCATATTAGCATATTAGCATATTAGCATATTAGCATATTAGCATATTAGCATAGCATATTAGCATATTAGCATATTAGCATATTAGCATATTAGCATAGCATATTAGCATATTAGCATATTAGCATATTAGCATATTAGCATATTAGCATAGCATATTAGCATATTAGCATATTAGCATATTAGCATATTAGCATAGCATATTAGCATATTAGCATATTAGCATATTAGCATAGCATATTAGCAAAGCATATTAGCATATAGCATATTAGCATATTAGCATATTAGCATATTAGCATATTGGCATAGCATGTTAGCGTATTAGCATATTAGTATATTAGCATATTAGCATATTAACATATTAGCATATAGCATATTAGTATATTAGCATATTAGCATATTAGCATAGCATATTAGCAAATTAGCATATTAGCATATTAGCATATTAGCATATTAGTATATTAGCATATTAGCATATTAGCATATTAGCATAGCATATTAGCATAGCATATTAGCATATTAGCATATTAGCATATTAGCATATTAGCATATTAGCATATTAGCATATTAGCATAGTATATTAGAATATTAGCATATTAGCATATTAGCATATTAGCATAGCATATTAGCATATTAGCATATTAGCATATTAGCATATTAGCATATTAGCATATTTGCATATTAGTATATTAGTATATTAGCATATTAGCATATTAGCATATTAGCATATTAGCATAGCATATTAGCATATTAGCATATTAGCATAGCATATTAGCATATTAGCAAATTAGCATATTACATAGCGTATTAGCATAGTATACTATTAGCATATTAGCATATTAGCATATTAGCATATTAGCATAGCATATTAGTATATTAGCATATTAGCATATTAGCATATTAGCGTAATAGCATATTAGCATATTAGCATATTAGCGTATTAGCGTATTAGCATATTAGCATATTAGCATATTAGCATATTAGCATAGCATATTAGCATATTAGCATATTAGCATATTAGCATATTAGCATAGCATATTAGCATATTAGCATATTAGCATATTAGCATATTAGCATATTAGCATATTAGCATAGCATATTAGCATATTAGCATATTAGCATATTAGCATAGCATATTAGCATATTAGCATATTAGCATATTAGCATATTAGCGTATTAGCATAGCATATTAGCATATTAGCATATTAGCATATTAGCATATTAGCATAGCATATTAGCATATTAGCATATTAGCATATTAGCGTATTAGCATATTAGCATATTAGCATATTAGCATATTAGCATATTAGCATAGCATATTAGCATATTAGCATATTAGCATATTAGCATATTAGCATAGCATATTAGCATATTAGCATATTAGCATATTAGCATATTAGCATATTAGCATATTAGCATAGCGTGTTAGTGTATTAGCATATTAGCATATTAGCATAGTATATTAGCATATTAGCATATTAGCATATTAGCATATTAGCATATTAGCATATTAGCATAGCATATTAGCATATTAGCATATTAGCATATTAGCATATGAGCATATTAGCATAGCATGTTAGCGTATTAGCATATTAGCATATTAGTATATTAGCATATTAGCATATTAGCATATTAGCATATTAGCATAGCATATTAGCATATTAGCATATTAGCATATTAGCATATTAGCTTATTAGCATATTAGCATATTAGAATATTAGCATATTAGCATATTAGCATATTAGCATAGCGTGTTAGCGTATTAGCATATTAGCATATTAGCATAGTATATTAGCATATTAGCATATTAGCATATTAGCATATTAGCATAGCATGTTAGCGTATTAGCATATTAGCATATTAGCATATTAGCATATTAGCATAGCATATTAGCATATTAGCATATTAGCATATTAGCATATTAGCATATTAGCTTAGCATATTAGCATATTAGCATAGCATATTAGCATATTAGCATATTAGCATATTAGCATATTAGCATATTAGCATATTAGCATAGCGTGTTAGCGTATTAGCATATTAGCATATTAGCATAGCATATTAGCATATTAGCATATTAGCATAGCGTATTAGCATATTAGCATATTAGCATATTAGCATATTAGCATAGCATGTTAGCGTATTAGCATATTAGCATATTAGCATATTAGCATATTAGCATATTAGCATATTAGCATAGCATAGCATATTAGCATATTATCATATTAGCATATTAGCATATTAGCATATTAGCATAGCATATTAGCATATTAGCATACTAGCATATTAGCATATTAGCATATTACGCATATTAGCATATTAGTATATTAGCATATTAGCATATTAGCATATTAGCATATTAGCATATTAGCATATTAGCATAGCGTGTTAGTGTATTAGCATATTAGCATATTAGCATAGCATATTAGCATATTAGCATATTAGCATATTAGCATATTAGCATATTAGCATATTAGCATATTAGCATAGCATATTAGCATATTAGCATATTAGCATATTAGCATATTAGCATATTAGCATATTAGCATAGCATATTAGCATATTAGCATATTAGCATATTAGCATAGCATATTAGCATATTAGCATATTAGCATATTAGTATATTAGCATAGCATATTAGCATAGCATGTTAGCGTATTAGCGTATTAGCATATTAGCATAGCGTATTAGCGTATTAGCATAGCATATTAGCATAGAATATTAGCATATTAGCATATTAGCATATTAGCATAGCATATTAGCATATTAGCACATTAGCATATTAGCATATTAGCATATTAGCATAGCATTTTAGCATATTAGCATATTAGCATATTAGCATATTAGCATATTAGCATAGCGGGTTAGTGTATTAGCATATTAGCATATTAGCATAGCATATTAGCATATTAGCATATTAGCATATTAGCATATTAGCATATTAGCATATTAGCATAGCATATTAGCATATTAGCATATTAGCATATTAGCATATTAGCATAGCATATTAGCATATAGCATATTAGCATATTAGCATATTAGCATATTAGCATATTAGCATATTGCATATTAGGCATATTAGCATAGCATATTAGCATATTAGCATATTAGCATATTAGCATATTAGCATAGCATATTAGCATATTAGCATATTAGCATATTAGCATAGCATATTAGCAAAGCATATTAGCATATTAGCATATTAGCATATTAGCATATTAGCATATTAGCATATTGGCATAGCATGTTAGCGTATTAGCATATTAGTATATTAGCATATTAGCATATTAACATATTAGCATATTAGCATATTAGTATATTAGCATATTAGCATATTAGCATAGCATATTAGCAAATTAGCATATTAGCATATTAGCATATTAGCATATTAGTATATTAGCATATTAGCATATTAGCATATTAGCATAGCATATTAGCATATTAGCATATTAGCATATTAGCATATTAGCATATTAGCATATTAGCATATTAGCATAGTATATTAGAATATTAGCATATTAGCATATTAGCATATTAGCATAGCATATTAGCATATTAGCATATTAGCATATTAGCATATTAGCATATAGCATATTTGCATATTAGTATATTAGTATATTAGCATATTAGCATATTAGCATATTAGCATATTAGCATAGCATATTAGCATATTAGCATATTAGCATAGCATATTAGCATATTAGCAAATTAGCATATTAACATAGCGTATTAGCATAGTATATTAGCATATTAGCATATTAGCATATTAGCATATTAGCATATTAGCATAGCATATTAGTATATTAGCATATTAGCATATTAGCATATTA
The DNA here is from genome assembly GCF_023856365.1 of Brienomyrus brachyistius. NCBI lineage: Eukaryota > Metazoa > Chordata > Actinopteri > Osteoglossiformes > Mormyridae > Brienomyrus > Brienomyrus brachyistius. The sequence continues at coordinate 42,789 of NW_026042895.1, read as the reverse complement.
GCGTAATAGCATATTAGCATATTAGCATATTAGCGTATTAGCGTATTAGCATATTAGCATATTAGCATATTAGCATATTAGCATAGCATATTAGCATATTAGCATATTAGCATATTAGCATATTAGCATAGCATATTAGCATATTAGCATATTAGCATAGCATATTAGCATATTAGCATATTAGCATAGCGTGTTAGCATATTAGCATATTAGCATAGAATATTAGCATATTAGCATATTAGGATATTAGCATATTAGCATATTAGCATATTAGCATAGCATATTAGCATATTAGCATATTAGCATATTAGCATATTAGCATATTAGCATATTAGCATAGCATATTAGCATATTAGCATATTAGCATATTAGCATATTAGCATATTAGCATATTAGCATATTAGCATAGCATATTAGCATATTAGTGTATTAGCATATTAGCATATTAGCATATTAGCATAACATATTAGCATATTAGCATATTAGCATATTAGCATATTAGCATATTAGCATATTAGCATATTAGCATATTAGCATAGCATATTAGCATATTAGTATATTAGCATATTAGCATATTAGCATATTAGCATATTAGCATAGCATAGCATATTAGCATATTAGCATATTAGCATATTAGCATATTAGCATATTAGCATAGCATATTAGCATATTAGCATAGCATATTAGCATATTAGCATATTAGCATATTAGCATAGCATATTAGCATAGCATATTAGCATATTAGCATATTAGCATATTAGCATATTAGCATATTAGCATAGCATAGCATATTAGCATATTAGCATATTAGCATATTAGCATATTAGCATATTAGCATATTACCATAGCATATTAGCATATTAGCATATTAGCATATTAGCATATTAGCATAGCATATTAGCATATTAGCATATTAGCATATTAGCATTTTAGCATATTAGCATATTAGCATATTAGCATAGCATATTAGCATATTAGCATATTAGCATAGCATAGCATATTAGCATATTAGCATATTAGCATATTAGCATATTAGCATAGCGTGCTAGCGTATTAGCATATTAGCATATTAGCATAGCATATTAGCGTATTAGCGTATTAGCATATTAGCATATTAGCATATTAGCATATTAGCATATTAGCATATTAGCATAGCATATTAGCATATTATCATATTAGCATATTAGCATATTAGCATAGCATATTAGCATATTAGCATATTAGCATATTAGCATAGCATGTTAGCGTATTAGTATATTAGCATATTAGCATATTAGCATATTAGCATATCATATTAGCATATTAGCATATTAGCATATTAGCATATTAGCATAGCATATTAGCATATTAGCATATTAGCATATTAGCATATTAGCATAGCATATTAGCATATTAGCATGTTAGCATATTAGCATATTAGCATATTAGCATGTTAGCATATTAGCATATTAGCATATTAGCATATTAGCATAGCGTGTTAGCGTATTAGCATATTAGCATATTAGCATATTAGCATATTAGCATAGCTTGTTAGCATATTAGCATATTAGCATATTAGCATATTAGCATATTAGCATATTAGCATAGCATATTAGCATATTAGCATATTAGCATATTAGCATATTAGCATAGCATATTAGCATAACATATTAACATATTAGCATATTAGCATATTAGCATATTAGCATATTAGCATATTAGCATAGCTTGTTAGCATATTAGCGTATTAGCATATTAGCATATTAGCATATTAGCATAGCATATTAGCATATTAACATATTAACATATTAACATATTAGCATATTAGCATATTAGCATATTAGCATATTAGTATAGCTTGTTAGCATATTAGCGTATTAGCATATTAGCATATTAGCATATTAGCATATTAGCATATTAGCATAGCATATTAGCATATTAGCATATTAGCATATTAGCATATTAGCATATTAGCATAGCATATTAGCATATTAGCATATTAGCATATTAGCATATTAGCATATTAGCATATTAGCATAGCATATTAGCATATTAGTATATTAGTATATTAGTATATTAGTATATTAGCATATTTGCATAGCATATTAGCATATTAGCATAGCATATTTGCCTATTAGCATATTAGCATATTAGCATATTAGCATATTAGCATATTAGCATATTAGCATAGCATATTAGCATATTAGCATATTAGCATATTAGCATATTAGCATATTAGCATATTAGCATAGCATATTAGCATATTAACATATTAGCATATTAGCATATTAGCATATTTGCGTATTAGTATATTAGCATATTAGCATAGCATATTAGCATATTATCATATTAGCATATTAGCATATTAGCATAGCATATTAGCATATTAGCATAGCTTAGCATATTAGCGTATTAGCATATTAGCATATTAGCATATTAGAATATTAGCATATTAGCATATTAGCATAGCATATTAGCATATTAGCATATTAGCATATTAGCATAGCATATTAGCATATTAGCATATTAGCATATTAGCATAGCGTGTTAGTGTATTAGCATATTAGCATATTAGCATATTAGCATATTAGCATATTAGCATATTAGCATAGCATATTAGCATATTAGCCTATTAGCATATTAGCATATTAGCATATTAGCATATTAGCATATTAGCATATTAGCATAGCATATTAGCATATTAGCATATTAGCATATTAGCATAGCATGTTAGCTTATTAGCATATTAGCATAGCTTGTTAGCATATTAGCGTATTAGCATATTAGCATATTAGCATATTAGCATATTAGCATATTAGCATATTAGCATATTAGCATAGCATATTAGCATATTAGCATATTAGCATATTAGCATAGCATATTAGCATATTAGCATATTAGCATATTAGCATATTAGCATAGCATATTAGCATATTAGCATATTAGCATATTAGCATAGCATATTAGCATATTAGCATATTAGCATATTAGCATATTAGCATAGCATATTAGCATATTAGCATATTAGCATATTAGCATATTAGCATAGCATATTAGCATATTAGCATATTAGCATATTAGCATATTAGCATATTAGCATAGCATATTAGCATATTAGCATATTAGCATATTAGCATATTAGCATAGCATATTAGCATATTAGCATATTAGCATATTAGCATATTAGCATATTAGCATAGCATATTAGCATATTAGCATATTAGCATATTAGTATATTAGCATATTAGCATAGCATATTAGCATAGCATATTAGCATATTAGTATATTAGCATATTAGCATATTAGCATAGCATATTAGCATATTAGCATATTAGCATATTAGCATATTAGTATATTAGCATATTAGCATAGCATATTAGCATATTAGTATATTAGCATATTAGCATATTAGCATAGCATATTAGCATATTAGCATATTAGCATATTAGCATATTAGCATATTAGCATATTAGCATATTAGCATAGCATATTAGCATATTAGCATATTAGCATATTAGCATATTAGCATAGCATATTAGCATATTAGCATATTAGCATAGCATATTAGCATATTAGCATATTAGCATATTAGCATATTAGCATAGCGTGTTAGCGTATTAGCATATTAGCATAGCATATTAGCATATTAGCATATTAGCATATTAGCATATTAGCATATTAGCATAGCGTGTTAGTGTATTAGCATATTAGCATATTAGCATAGCATATTAGCATATTAGCATATTAGCATATTAGCATATTAGCATATTAGCATAGCATATTAGCATATTAGCATATTAGCATATTAGCATATTAGCATATTAACATATTAGCATAGCATATTAGCATATTAGCATATTAGCATATTAGCATATTAGCATATTAGTATATTAGTATATTAGCATAGCATATTAACATATTAGCATATTAGCATATTAGCATATTAGCATATTAGCATATTAGCATAGCATATTAGCATATTAGCATATTAACATATTAACATATTAGCATATTAGCATAGCATATTAGCATATTAGCATATTAGCATATTAGCATATTAGCATATTAGCATAGCATATTAGCATATTAGCATATTAGCATATTAGCATATTAGCATAGCGTGTTAGCGTGTTAGCGTATTAGCATATTAGCATAGCATATTAGCATATTAGCATATTAGCATATTAGCATATTAGCATAGCATATTAGCATATTAGCATATTAGCATAGTATATTAGCATATTAGCATATTAGCATATTAGCATATTAGCATAGCATATTAGCATATTAGCATATTAGCATATTAGCATATTAGCATAGCATATTAGCATATTAGCATATTAGCATATTAGCATATTAGCATAGCGTGTTAGCGTATTAGCATATTAGCATATTAGCATAGCATATTAGCATATTAGCATAGCATATTAGCATATTAGCATATTAGCATATTAGCATATTAGCATAGCGTGTTAGCATATTAGCGTATTAGCATATTAGCATATTAGCATATTAGCATATTAGCATAGCATATTAGCATATTAGCATAGCATATTAGCCTATTAGCATATTAGCATATTAGCAAATTAGCATATTAGCATATTAGCATATTAGCATAGCGTGTTAGTGTATTAGCATATTAGCATATTAGCATAGCATATTAGCATATTAGCATATTAGCATATTAGCATATTCGCATAGCATATTAGCATATTAGCATATTAGCATATTAGCATATTAGCATATTAGCATAGTATATTAGCATATTAGCATATTAGCATATTAGCATATTAGCATATTAGCATATTAGCATAGCATAGCATAGCATATTAGCATATTAGCATATTAGCATATTAGCATAGCATATTAGCATATTAGCATATTAGCGTATTAACATATTAGCATATTAGCATATTAGCATATTAGCATATTAGCATATTAGCATAGCATATTAGCATATTAGCATATTAGCATATTAGCATATTAGCATATTAGCATATTTGCATATTAGCATAGCATATTAGCATATTAGCATATTAGTATATTAGCATATTAGCATATTAGCATATTAGCATAGCATATTAGCATATTAGCATATTAGCATATTAGCATATTAGCATATTAGCATAGCATATTAGCATAGCGTGTTAGCGTATTAGCATATTAGCATATTAGCATATTAGCATATTAACATATTAGCATATTAGCATATTAGCATATTAGCATATTAGCATATTAGCATAGCATATTTGCATATTAGCATATTAGCATAGCATATTAGCATATTAGCATATTAGCATATTAGCATATTAGCATATTAGGCATATTAGCATAGCATATTAGCATATTAGCATATTAGCATAGCAGCATAGCATATTAGCATATTAGCATATTAGGCATATTAGCATAGCATATTAGCATATTAGCATATTAGCATAGCATATTAGCATATTAGCAATATTAGCATATTAGCATATTAGCATAGCATATTAGCATATTAGCATATTAGCATATTAGCATAGCAGCATAGCATATTAGCATATTAGCATATTAGCCATATTAGCATAGCATATTAGCATAGCATATTAGCATATTAGCATATTAGCATATTAGCATATTAGCATATTAGCATATTAGCATAGCATATTAGCATATTAGCATATTAGCATAGCATATTAGCATATTAGCATATTAGCATAGCAGCATAGCATATTAGCATATTAGCATATTAGCATATTAGCATATTAGCATATTAGCATATTAGGCATATTAGCATAGCATATTAGCATATTAGCATATTAGCATATTAGCATATTAGTATAGCAGCATAGCATATTAGCATATTAGCATATTAGCATATTAGCATATTAGCATAGCATGTTAGCGTATTAGCATATTAGCATATTAGCATATTAGCATATTAGCATATTAGCATAGCATGTTAGCGTATTAGCATATTAGCATATTAGCATAGCATGTTAGCGTATTAGCATATTAGCATAGCATATTAGCATATTAGCATATTAGCATATAGCATAGCATATTAGCATATTAGCATATTAGCATATTAGCATATTAGCATAGCATGTTAGCGTATTAGCATATTAGCATATTAGCATATTAGCATATTAGCATATTAGCATAGCGTGTTAGTGTATTAGCATATTAGCATATTAGCATAGCATATTAGCACATTAGCATATTAGCATATTAGCATATTAGCATATTAGCATAGCATATTAGCATATTAGCATATTAGCATATTAGCATATTAGCATAGCATATTAGCATATTAGCATATTAGCATATTAGCATATTAGCATATTAGCATAGCATATTAGCATATTAGCATAGAATATTAGCATATTAGCATATTAGCATATTAGCATATTAGCATAGCATATTAGCATATTAGCGTATTAGCATTTTAGCATATTAGCGTATTAACATAGCATATTAGCATATTAGCATATTAGCATATTAGCATATTAGCATAGCATATTAGCATATTAGCATATTAGCATATTAACATATTAGCATAGCGTGTTAGTGTATTAGCATATTAGCATATTAGCATATTAGCATATTAGCATAGCATATTAGCATATTAGCATATTAGCATATTAGTATAGCATATTAGCATATTAGCATATTAGCATATTAGCATATTAGCATATTAGCTTAGCATATTAGCATAGCGTGTTAGCGTATATTAGCATATTAACATATTAGCATATTAGCATATTAGCATAGCATATTAGCATATTAGCATATTAGCATATTAGCATATTAGCATAGCATATTAGCATAGCATATTAGCATATTAGCAATATTAGCATATTAGCATATTAACATATTAGCATATTAGCATATTAGCATATTAGCATATTAGCATATTAGCATATTAGCATATTAGCATAGCAATATTAGCATATTAGCATAGAATATTAGCATATTAGCATATTAGCATATTAGCATATTAGCATAGCATATTAGCATATTAGCATATTAGCATATTAGCATATTAGCATATTAGCATAGCAGCATAGCATATTAGCATATTAGCATATTAGCATATTAGCATAGCAGCATATTAGCATATTAGCATATTAGCATATTAGCATAGCATGTTAGCGTATTAGCATATTAGCATATTAGCATATTAGCATATTAGCATATTAGCATATTAGCATAGCATATTAGCATATTAGCATATTAGCATATTAGCATAGCATATTAGCATATTAACATATTAGCATATTAGCGTATTAGCATATTAGCATATTAGCATAGCATATTAGCATATTAGTATAGCATATTAGCATATTAGCATATTAGCCATATTAGCATATTAGCATATTAGCATATTAGCTTAGCATATTAGCATATTAGCATATAACATATTAGCATATTAGCATAGCATATTAGCATATTAGCATATTAGCATATTAGCATATTAGCATATTAGCATAGCGTGTTAGTGTATTAGCATATTAGCATATTAGCATAGCATATTAGCATATTAGCATATTAGCATATTAGCATATAGCATATTAGCATATTAGCATATTAGTATAGCATATTAGCATATTAGCATATTAGCATATTAGCATATTAGCATAGCATATTAGCATATTAGCATATTAGCATATTAGCATAGCATATTAGCATATTAGCATAGCATATTAGCATATTAGCATATTAGCATATTAGCATATTAGCATAGCATATTAGCATATTAGCATATTAGCATATTAGCATATTAGCATAGCAATGTTAGCGTATTAGCGTATTAGCATATTAGCATAGCGTATTAGCGTATTAGCATATTAGCATATTAGCATAGAATATAGGCATATTAGCATATTAGCATATTAGCATATTAGCATATTAGCATAGCATATTAGCATATTAGCATATTAGCATATTAGCATATTAGCATAGCATATTAGCATATTAGCATATTAGCATATTAGCATAGCGTGTTAGTGTATTAGCATATTAGCATATTAGCATAGCATATTAGCATATTAGCATATTAGCATATTAGCATATTAGCATATTAGCATATTAGCATATTAGCATAGCATATTAGCATATTAGCATATTAGCATATTAGCATAGCATATTAGCATATTAGCATATTAACATATTAGCATATTAGCATAGCATGTTAGCGTATTAGCATATTAGTATATTAGCATATTAGCATATTAGCATATTAGCATAATTAGCATATTAGCATATTAGCATAGCATGATTAGCGTATTAGCATATTAGTATATTAGCATATTAGCATATTAGCATATTAGCATATTAGCATATTAGTATATTAGCATATTAGCATATTAGCATATTAGCATAGCATATTAGCAAATTAGCATATTAGCATATTAGCATATTAGCTATATTAGCATATTAGCATATTAGCATAGCATATTAGCATAGCATATTAGCATAGCATATAGCATATTAGCATATTAGCATATTAGCATAATTAGCATAGCATATTAGCATATTAGCATATTAGCATATTAGCATATTAGCATATTAGCATATTAGCATATTAGCATATTAGCATATTAGCATAGCATATTAGCATATTAGCATATTAGCATATTAGCATATTAGCATATTAGCATAGCATATTAGCATATTAGCATATTAGCTATTAGTATATTAGTATATTAGCATATTAGCATATTAGCATATTAGCATATTAGCATATTAGCATATTAGCATAGCATATTAGCATATTAGCATATTAGCATATTAGCATAGCATATTAGCATATTAGCATATTAGGCATATTAGCATATTAGCGTATTAGCATAGCATATTAGCATATTAGCATATTAGCATATTAGCATATTAGCATATTAGCATAGCATATTAGCATATTAGCATATTAGCATATTAGCGATTAGCATATTAGCATATTAGCATATTAGCATATTAGCATATTAGCATTAGCATATTAGCATAGCATATTAGCATATTAGCATATTAGCATATTAGCATATTAGCATATTAGCATAGCATATTGCATATTAGCATATTAGCATATTAGCATATTAGCATATTAGCATAGCGTGTTAGTGTATTAGCATATTAGCATATTAGCATAGTATATTAGCATATTAGCATATTAGCATATTAGCATATTAGCATATTAGCATAGCATATTAGCATATTAGCATATTAGCATATTAGCATATGAGCATATTAGCATAGCATGTTAGCGTATTAGCATATTAGCATATTAGCATATTAGCATATTAGCATATTAGCATATTAGCATATATAGCATAGCATATTAGCATATTAGCATATTAGCATATTAGCATATTAGCTTATTAGCATATTAGCATATTAGAATATTAGCATATTAGCATATTAGCATATTAGCATAGCGTGTTAGCGTATTAGCATATTAGCATATTAGCATAGTATATTAGCATATTAGCATATTAGCATATTAGCATATTAGCATATTAGCATATTAGCATAGCATGTTAGCGTATAGCATATTAGCATATTAGCATATTAGCATATTAGCATAGCATATTAGCATATTAGCATATTAGCATATTAGCATATTAGCATATTAGCTTAGCATATTAGCATATTAGCATAGCATATTAGCATATTAGCATATTAGCATATTAGCATATTAGCATATTAGCATATTAGCATAGCGTGTTAGCGTATTAGCATATTAGCATATTAGCATAGCATATTAGCATATTAGCATATTAGCATAGCGTATTAGCATATTAGCATATTAGCATATTAGCATATTAGCATAGCATGTTAGCGTATTAGCATATTAGCATATTAGCATATTAGCATATTAGCATATTAGCATAGCATAGCATATTAGCATATTATCATATTAGCATATTAGCATATTAGCATATTAGCATAGCATATTAGCATATTAGCATACTAGCATATTAGCATATTAGCATATTAGCATATTAGCATATTAGCATATTAGCATATTAGCATATTAGTATATTAGCATACTAGCATATTAGCATATTAGCATATTAGCATATTAGCATATTAGCATATTAGCATATTAGCATAGCGTGTTAGTGTATTAGCATATTAGCATAGCATATTAGCATATTAGCATATTAGCATATTAGCATATTAGCATATTAGCATATTAGCATAGCATATTAGCATATTAGCATATTAGCATATTAGCATATTAGCATATTAGCATAGCATATTAGCATATTAGCATATTAGCATATTAGCATAGCATATTAGCATATTAGCATATTAGCATATTAGTATATTAGCATAGCATATTAGCATAGCATGTTAGCGTATTAGCGTATTAGCATATTAGCATAGCGTATTAGCGTATTAGCATATTAGCATATTAGCATAGAATATTAGCATATTAGCATATTAGCCATATTAGCATAGCATATTAGCATATTAGCACATTAGCATATTAGCATATTAGCATATTAGCATATTAGCATAGCATGTTTAGCATATTAGCATATTAGCATATTAGCATATTAGCATATTAGCATAGCGGGTTAGTGTATTAGCATATTAGTATATTAGCATAGCATATTAGCATATTAGCATATTAGCATATTAGCATATTAGCATATTAGGCATATTAGCATATTAGCATATTAGCATAGCATATTAGCATATTAGCATATTAGCATATTAGCATAGCCATATTAGCATATTAGCATATTAGCATATTAGCATATTAGCATATTAGCATAGCATATTAGCATATTAGCATATTAGCATATTAGCATATTAGCATAGCATATTAGCATATTAGCATATTAGCATATTAGCATAGCATATTAGCATAGCATATTAGCATATTAGCATATTAGCATATTAGCATATTAGCATATTAGCATATTGGCATAGCATGTTAGCGTATTAGCATATTAGTATATTAGCATATTAGCATATTAACATATTAGCATATTAGCATATTAGTATATTAGCATATTAGCATATTAGCATAAGCATATTAGCAAATTAGCATATTAGCATATTAGCATATTAGCATATTAGTATATTAGCATATTAGCATATTAGCATATTAGCATAGCATATTAGCATTAGCATATTAGCATATAGGCATATTAGCATATTAGCATATTAGCATATTAGCATATTAGCATTAGTATATTAGAATATTAGCATATTAGCATATTAGCATATTAGCATAGCATATTAGCATATTAGCATATTAGCATATTAGCATATTAGCATATTAGCATATTAGCATATTTGCATATTAGTATATTAGTATATTTAGCATATTAGCATATTAGCATATTAGCATATTAGCATAGCATATTAGCATATTAGCATATTAGCATAGCATATTAGCATATTAGCAAATTAGCATATTAACATAGCGTATTAGCATAGTATATTAGCATATTAGCATATTAGCATATTGGCATATTAGCATATTAGCATAGCATATTAGTATATTAGCATATAGCATATTAGCGTAATAGCATATTAGCATATTAGCATATTAGCGTATTAGCGTATTAGCATATTAGCATATTAGCATATTAGCATATTAGCATATCATATTAGCATATTAGCATATTAGCATATTAGCATATTAGCATAGCATATTAGCATATTAGCATATTAGCATAGCATATTAGCATATTAGCATATTAGCATAGCGTGTTAGCATATTAGCATATTAGCATAGAATATTAGCATATTAGCATATTAGGATATTAGCATATTAGCATATTAGCATATTAGCATAGCATATTAGCATATTAGCATATTAGCATATTAGCATATTAGCATATTAGCATAGCATATTAGCATATTAGCATATTAGCATATTAGCATATTAGCATATTAGCATAGCATATTAGCATATTAGCATATTAGCATAGCATATTAGCATATTAGCATATTAGCATTAGCATATAGCATATTAGCATATTAGCATATTAGCATATTAGCATAGCATATTAGCATATTAGCATATTAGCATATTAGCAAATTTTCATATTAGCATATTAGCATAGCGTGATTAGCGTATTAGCATATTAGCATATTAGCATAGCATATTAGCATATTAGCAAAGCATATTAGCATATTAGCATAGCATATACATATTAGCATATTAGCATATTAGCATATTAGCATATTAGCGTATTAGCATATTAGCATATGCATATTAGCATATTAGCATATTAGCATATTAGCATATTACCATATTAGCATATTAGCATATTAGCATATTAGCATAGCATATTAGCATATTAGCATATTAGCATATTAGCATATTAGCATATTAGCATATTAGCATAGCGTGTTAGTGTATTAGCATATTAGCATATTAGCATATTAGCATAGCATATTAGCATATTAGCATATTAGCATATTAGCATATTAGCATATTAGCATAGCATATTAGCATATTAGCATATTAGCATATTAGCATATTAGCATAGTATATTAGCATATTAGCATAGTATTAGCATATTAGCATAATTAGCATATACATATAGCATAGCATATTAGCATATTAGCATATTAGCATATTAGATATTAGCATATTAGCATATTAGCATATTAGCATAGCATATTAGCATATTAGCATATTAGCATATTAGCATATTAGCATAGCTTAGTTATTAGCATATTAGCATATTAGCATATTAGCAAATTAGCATATTAGAATGTTAGCATATTAGCATATTAGCATATTAGCATATTAGCATATTAGCATAGCATATCTTAGCATATTAGCATATTAGCAATAGCATATTAGCATATTAGCATAGCATATTAGCATATTAGCATAGCATATTAGCATCATATTAGCATATTAGCATATAGCATATTAGCATATAGCATAGCATATTAGCATATTAGCATATTAGCATAGCATATTAGCATATTAGCATATTAGCATATTAGCTATTAGCATATTAGCATATTAGCATATTAGCATATTAGCATAGCATTAGCATATTAGCATATTAGCATATTAGCATATTAGCATATTAGCATATTAGCAATTAGCGTATATTAGCATATTAGCATATTGCATATTAGCATATAGCATATTAGCATATTAGCATAGCATATTAGCTATTAGCATATTAGCATATTAGCATATTAGCATATTAGCATATTAGCATATTAGCATATTAGCATATTAGCATATTAGCATAGCAGTTATATTAGCATATTAGCATATTAGCATAGCATATTAGCATATTAGCTATTAGCATAATTAGCATAGCATATTAGCATATTAGCAGCATATTAGCATATTAGCATATTAGCAATTAGCATTAGCATATTAGCATATTAGCATATTAGCATATTAGCATATTAGCATATTAGCATAGCATATTAACATACTAGCATATTCGCATATTAGCATATTAGCATAGCATATTAGCATATTAGCATATTAGCATATTAGCATATTAGCATAGCATATTAGCAGTATTAGCATATAGCATATTAGCATATTAGCATATTAGCTATTAGCATAATTAGCATATTAGCATATTAGCATAGCATATTAGCATATTAGCATATTAGCATATTAGCATAGCATATTAGCATATTAGCATATTAGCATAGCATATTAGCATATTAGCATATTAGCATATTAGCATATTAGCATATTAACATAGCATATTAGCATAGCCATATTAGCATAGCATTAGCATATTAGCATATTAGCATATTAGCACTTTAGCTTATTAGCATATTAGCATAGCATATTAGCATTAGCTTTAGCATATTAGCATAGCATATTAGCATATTAGCATATTAGCATATTAGCATATTAGCATATTAGCATATTAGCATATTAGCATAGCATATTAGCATATTAGCATATTAGCATATTAGCATAGCATATTAGCATATTAGCATATTAGCATATTAGCATATTAGCATATTAACATATTAGCATATTAGCATAGCATATTAGCTTATTAGCATATTAGCATATTAGCATATTAGCATATTAGCATATTAGCATAGCGTTTTAGCGTATTAGCATATTAGCATAGCATATTAGCATATTAGCATAGCATATTAGCATATTACCATATTAGCATATTAGCATATTAGCATATTAGCATAGCGTGTTAGCATAGCGTATTAGCATATTAGCATATTAGCATATTAGCATATTAGCATATTAGCATAGCATATTAGCATATTAGCATATTAGCATATTAGCATATTAGCATAGCATATTAGCATATTAGCATATTAGCATATTAGCATATTAGCATAGCGTGTTAGTGTATTAGCATATTAGCATATTAGCATAGCATATTAGCATATTAGCATATTAGTATATTAGCATATTAGCATATTAGCATAGCATATTAGCATATTAGCATATTAGCATAGCATATTAGCATATCAGCATTTTAGCATATTAGCATAGCATATTAGCATATTAGCATATTAGCATATTAGCATATTAGCATATTAGCATAGCATATTAGCATATTAGCATATTAGCATAGCATATTAGCATATTAGCATATTAGCATATTAGCATATTAGCATAGCATATTAGCATATTAGCATATTAGCATATTAGCATATTAGCATAGCGTGTTAGTGTATTAGCATATTAGCATATTAGCATAGCATATTAGCATATTAGCATATTAGCATATTAGCATAGCGTGTTAGTGTATTAGCATATTAGCATATTAGCATAGCATATTAGCATATTAGCATATTAGCATATTAGCATATTAGCATAGCATATTAGCATATTAGCATATTAGCATATTAACATATTAGCATATTAGCATATTAGCATATTAGCATATTAGCATAGCATATTAGCATATTAGCATATTAGCATATTAGCATATTAGCATAGCATATTAGCATATTAGCATATTAGCATATTAGCATATTAGCATATTAGCATAGCGTTTTAGCATATTAGCATATTAGCATATTAGCATATTAGCATAGCATATTAGCATATTAGCATATTAGCATAACATATTAGCATATTAGCATATTAGCATATTAGCATAGCATATTAGCATATTAGCATATTAGCATATTAGCATATTAGCATATTAGCATAGCATATTAGCATATTAGCATATTAGCATATTAGCGTATTAGCGTATTAGCATATTAGCATATTAGCATATTAGCATATTAACATATTAGCATAGCATATTAGCATATTAGCATATTAGCATATTAGCATATTAGCATAGCATATTAGCATATTAGCATAGCATATTAGCATATTAGCATATTAGCACATTAGCATATTAGCATATTAGCATATTAGCATAGCATGTTAGTGTATTAGCATATTAGCATAGCATAGCATATTAGCATATTAGCATATTAGCATATTAGCATATTAGCATATTAGCATAGCATATTAGCATATTAGCATATTAGCATATTAGCATATTAGCATATTAGCATATTAACATATTAGCATAGCATATTAGCATATTGGCATATTAGCATATTAGCATATTAGCATATTAGTATATTAGCATATTAGCATATTAGCATATTAGCATATTAGCATATTAGCATAGCATATTAGCATATTAGCATATTAGCATATTAGCATATTAGCATAGCATATTAGCATATTAGCATATTAACATAGCATATTAGCATATTAGCATATTAGCATATTAGCATATTAGCATAGCGTGTTAGCGTATTAGCATATTAGCATATTAGCATATTAGCATAGCATATTAGCATATTAGCATATTAGCATATTAGCATATTAGCATAGCATGTTAGTGTATTAGCATATTAGCATAGCATATTAGCATATTAGCATATTAGCATATTAGCATATTAGCATAGCATATTAGCATAGCATATTAGCATATTAGCATATTAGCATATTAGCATATTAGCATATTAACATATTAGCATAGCATATTAGCATATTGGCATATTAGCATATTAGCATAGCATATTAGCATATTAGCATATTAGCATAGCATATTAACATATTAGCATATTAGCATAGCATATTAGCATATTAGCATATTAGCATATTAGCATAGCATATTAGCATATTAGCATAGCGTGTTAGCGTGTTAGCGTATTAGCATATTAGCATAGCATATTAGCATATTAGCATATTAGCATATTAGCATAGCATATTAGCATATTAGCATAGCATATTAGCATATTAGCATATTAGCATAGCATATTAGCATATTAGCATATTAGCATATTAGCATATTAGCATATTAGCATAGTATATTAGCATATTAGCATATTAGCATATTAGCATATTAGCATATTAGCATAGCATATTAGCATATTAGCATATTAGCATATTAGCATATTAGCATATTAGCATAGCATATTAGCATATTAGCATATTAGCATATTAGCATATTAGCATATTAGCATAGCGTGTTAGCGTATTAGCATATTAGCATATTAGCATAGCATATTAGCATATTAGCATGGCATATTAGCATATTACCATAGCATATTAGCATATTAGCATATTAGCATATTAGCATATTAGCATATTAGCATATTAGCATATTAGCATAGCGTGTTAGCATATTAACGTATTAGCATATTAGCATATTAGCATATTAGCATATTAGCATATTAGCATATTAGCATATTAGCATATTAGCATAGCATATTAGCATATTAGCATAACATATTAGCATATTAGCATATTAGCATATTAGCATAGCGTGTTAGTGTATTAGCATATTAGCATATTAGCATATTAGCATAGCATATTAGCACATTAACATATTAGCATATTAGCATAGCAGCATAGCATATTAGCATATTAGCATATTAGCATATTAGCATATTAGTATATTAGCATATTAGCATATTAGCATAGCATATTAGCATATTAGCATATTAGCATATTAGCATATTAGCATATTAGCATATTAGCATAGCATATTAGCATATTAGCATATTAGCATATTAGCATATTAGCATATTAGCATAGCAGCATAGCATATTAGCATATTAGCATATTAGCATATTAGCATATTAGCATAGCATGTTAGCGTATTAGCATATTAGCATATTAGCATATTAGCATATTAGCATAGCATATTAGCATATTAGCATATTAGCATATTAGCATATTAGCATAGCATATTAGCATATCATATTAGCATATTAGCATATTAGCATATTAGCATATTAGCATATTAGCGTATTAGCATATTAGCATATTAGCATATTAGCATATTAGCATATTAGCATAGCATATTAGCATATTAGCATATTAACATATTAGCATAGCGTGTTAGTGTATTAGCATATTAGCATATTAGCATATTAGCATATTAGCATATTAGCATATTAGCATATTAGCATATTAGCATAGCATATTAGCATATTAGCATATTAGCATATTAGCATATTAGCATAGCATATTAGCATATTAGCATATTAGCATAGCATATTAGCTTAGCATATTAGCATATTAGCATAGCATGTTAGCGTATTAGCATATTAGCATATTAGCATATTAGCATATTAGTATATTAGCATAGCATATTAGCATATTAGCATATTAGCATATTAGCATATTAGCATAGCATATTAGCATATTAGCATATTAGCATATTAGCATATTAGTATATTAGCATATTAGCATAGCGTGCTAGCGTATTAGCATATTAGCATATTAGCATAGCATATTAGCGTATTAGCATATTAGCATATTAGCATAGCATAGCATATTAGCATATTAGCATATTAGCATATTAGCATATTAGCATATTAGCATATTAGCATATTAGCATAGCGTGTTAGAGTATTAGCATATTAGCATATTAGTATATTAGCATAGCTTGTTAGCATATTAGCATATTAGCATATTAGCATAGCATATTAGCATATTAGCATATTAGCATATTAGCATAGCATATTAGTATATTAGCATATTAGCATATTAGCATATTAGCATATTAGCATAGCATATTAGCATATTAGCATATTAGCATATTAGCATATTAGCATATTAGCATATTAGCATATTAGCATAGTATATTAGAATATTAGCATATTAGCATATTAGCATAGCATATTAGCATATTAGCATATTAGCATATTAGCATATTAGCATATTAGCATATTAGCATATTAGCATAGCATATTAGCATATTAGCATATTAGCATATTAGCATATTAGCATATTAGCATAGCATATTAGCATATTAGCATATTTGCATATTAGTATATTAGTATATTAGCATATTAGCATATTAGCATATTAGCATATTAGCATAGCATATTAGCATATTAGCATATTAGCATATTAGCATATTAGCATATTAGCATATTAGCATAGCATATTAGCATATTAGCATATTAGCATATTAACATATTAGCGTATTAGCATAGTATATTAGCATATTAGCATATTAGCATATTAGCATATTAGCATAGCATATTAGTATATTAGCATATTAGCATATTAGCGTATTAGCATATTAGCATATTAGCATATTAGCGTATTAGCGTATTAGCATATTAGCATAGCATATTAGCATATTAGCATAGAATATTAGCATATTAGCATATTAGCATATTAGCATATTAGCATGGCATATTAGCATATTAGCATAGCATATTAGCATATTAGCATATTAGCATATTAGCATATTAGCATATTAGCATATTAGCATATTAGCATATTAGCATAGCGTGTTAGCATATTAACGTATTAGCATATTAGCATATTAGCATATTAGCATATTAGCATATTAGCATATTAGCATAGCATATTAGCATATTAGCATATTAGCATATTAGCATATTAGCATATTAGCATATTAGCATAGCGTGTTAGTGTATTAGCATATTAGCATATTAGCATAGCATATTAGCACATTAGCATATTAGCATATTAGCATATTAGCATATTAGCATAGCATATTAGCATATTAGCATATTAGCATATTAGCATATTAGCATATTAGCATATTAGCATAGCATATTAGCATATTAGCATATTAGCATATTAGCATATTAGCATATTAGCATAGCATATTAGCATATTAGCATAGAATATTAGCATATTAGCATATTAGCATATTAGCATATTAGCATAGCATATTAGCATATTAGCATATTAGCATTTTAGCATATTAGCGTATTAACATAGCATATTAGCATATTAGCATATTAGCATATTAGCATAGCATATTAGCATATTAGCATATTAGCATATTAACATATTAGCATAGCGTGTTAGTGTATTAGCATATTAGCATATTAGCATATTAGCATATTAGCATAGCATATTAGCATATTAGCATATTAGCATATTAGTATAGCATATTAGCATATTAGCATATTAGCATATTAGCATATTAGCATATTAGCTTAGCATATTAGCATAGCGTGTTAGCGTATTAGCATATTAGCATATTAGCATATTAACATAGCATATTAGCATATTAGCATATTAGCATAGCATATTAGCATATTAGCATATTAGCATATTAGCATATTAGCATAGCATATTAGCATAGCATATTAGCATATTAGCATATTAGCATAGCATATTAGCATATTAGCATATTAACATATTAGCATATTAGCATATTAGCATATTAGCATATTAGCATAGCAGCATAGCATATTAGCATATTAGCATATTAGCATATTAGCATAGCATATTAGCATATTAGCATATTAGTATATTAGCATATTAGCATATTAGCATAGCATATTAGCATATTAGCATATTAGCATATTAGCATATTAGCATATTAGCATAGCAGCATAGCATATTAGCATATTAGCATATTAGCATATTAGCATATTAGCATAGCAGCATATTAGCATATTAGCATATTAGCATATTAGCATAGCATGTTAGCGTATTAGCATATTAGCATATTAGCATATTAGCATATTAGCATATTAGCATATTAGCATATTAGCATATTAGCATAGCATATTAGCATATTAGCATATTAGCATATTAGCATAGCATATTAGCATATTAGCATATTAGCATATTAGCGTATTAGCATATTAGCGTATTAGCATATTAGCATATTAGCATAGCATATTAGCATATTAGTATAGCATATTAGCATATTAGCATATTAGCATATTAGCATATTAGCATATTAGCATATTAGCTTATTAGCATATTAGCATATTAGCATATTAACATATTAGCATATTAGCATAGCATATTAGCATATTAGCATATTAGCATATTAGCATATTAGCATTGCGTGTTAGTGTATTAGCATATTAGCATATTAGCATAGCATATTAGCATATTAGCATATTAACATATTAGCATATTATCATATTAGCATATTAGCATATTAGTATAGCATATTAGCATATTAGCATATTAGCATATTAGCATATTAGCATAGCATATTAGCATATTAGCATATTAGCATATTAGCATAGCATATTAGCATATTAGCATAGCATATTAGCATATTAGCATATTAGCATATTAGCATATTAGCATAGCATATTAGCATATTAGCATATTAGCATATTAGCATAGCATGTTAGCGTATTAGCGTATTAGCATATTAGCATAGCGTATTAGCGTATTAGCATATTAGCATATTAGCATAGAATATTAGCATATTAGCATATTAGCATATTAGCATATTAGCATATTAGCATATTAGCATATTAGCATATTAGCATATTAGCATAGCATATTAGCATATTAGCATATTAGCATATTAGCATATTAGCATAGCATATTAGCATATTAGCATATTAGCATATTAGCATAGCGTGTTAGTGTATTAGCATATTAGCATATTAGCATAGCATATTAGCATATTAGCATATTAGCATATTAGCATATTAGCATATTAGCATATTAGCATATTAGCATAGCATATTAGCATATTAGCATATTAGCATAGCATATTAGCATATTAGCATATTAGCATATTAGCATATTAGCATAGCATATTAGCATATTAGCATAGCATATTAGCATATTAGCATATTAGCATATTAGCATAGCATATTAGCATATTAGCATATTAGCATAGCATATTAGCATATTAGCATATTAGCATATTAGCATAGCATATTAGCATATTAGCATATTAGCATATTAGCATATTAGCATATTAGCATAGCATGTTAGCGTATTAGCATATTAGTATATTAGCATATTAGCATATTAGCATATTAGCATATTAGCATATTAGCATATTAGTATATTAGCATATTAGCATATTAGCATATTAGCATAGCATATTAGCAAATTAGCATATTAGCATATTAGCATATTAGCATATTAGTATATTAGCATATTAGCATATTAGCATAGCATATTAGCATAGCATATTAGCATAGCATATTAGCATATTAGCATATTAGCATATTAGCATAGCATATTAGCATATTAGTATATTAGCATATTAGCATATTAGCATATTAGCATATTAGCATATTAGCATATTAGCATATTAGCATAGCATATTAGCATATTAGCATATTAGCATATTAGCATATTAGCATAGCATATTAGCATATTAGCATATTAGCATATTAGTATATTAGTATATTAGCATATTAGCATATTAGCATATTAGCATATTAGCATATTAGCATAGCATATTAGCTTATTAGCATATTAGCATATTAGCATAGCATATTAGCATATTAGCATATTAGCATATTAGCATATTAGCGTATTAGCATAGCATATTAGCATATTAGCATATTAGCATATTAGCATATTAGCATAGCATATTAGCATATTAGCATATTAGCATATTAGCGTATTAGCATATTAGCATATTAGCATATTAGCATATTAGCATAGCATATTAGCATATTAGCATATTAGCATATTAGCATATTAGCATAGCATATTAGCATATTAGCATATTAGCATATTAGCATATTAGCATATTAGCATATTAGCATAGCGTGTTAGTGTATTAGCATATTAGCATATTAGCATAGTATATTAGCATATTAGCATATTAGCATATTAGCATATTAGCATATTAGCATATTAGCATATTAGTATATTAGCATAGCATATTAGCATATTAGCATATTAGCATATTAGCATATGAGCATATTAGCATAGCATGTTAGCGTATTAGCATATTAGCATATTAGCATATTAGCATATTAGCATAGCATATTAGCATATTAGCATATTAGCATATTAGCATATTAGCTTATTAGCATATTAGCATATTAGAATATTAGCATATTAGCATATTAGCATATTAGCATATTAGCTTATTAGCATATTAGCATATTAGAATATTAGCATATTAGCATATTAGCATATTAGCATAGCGTGTTAGCGTATTAGCATATTAGCATATTAGCATAGCATATTAGCATATTAGCATATTAGCATATTAGCATATTAGCATATTAGCATATTAGCATATTAGCATAGCATGTTAGCGTATTAGCATATTAGCATATTAGCATATTAGCATATTAGCATAGCATATTAGCATATTAGCATATTAGCATATTAGCATATTAGCATATTAGCATATTAGCATATTAGCTTAGCATATTAGCATATTAGCATAGCATATTAGCATATTAGCATATTAGCATATTAGCATAGCATATTAGCATATTAGCATATTAGCATATTAGCATATTAGCATATTAGCATATTAGCATATTAGCTTAGCATATTAGCATATTAGCATAGCATATTAGCATATTAGCATATTAGCATATTAGCATATTAGCATATTAGCATAGCGTGTTAGCGTATTAGCATATTAGCATATTAGCATAGCATATTAGCATATTAGCATATTAGCATAGCGTATTAGCATATTAGCATATTAGCATATTAGCATATTAGCATAGCATGTTAGCGTATTAGCATATTAGCATATTAGCATATTAGCATATTAGCATATTAGCATATTAGCATAGCATAGCATATTAGCATATTATCATATTAGCATATTAGCATATTAGCATATTAGCATAGCATATTAGCATATTAGCATACTAGCATATTAGCATATTAGCATATTAGCATATTAGCATATTAGCATATTAGCATATTAGTATATTAGCATACTAGCATATTAGCATATTAGCATATTAGCATATTAGCATATTAGCATATTAGCATAGCGTGTTAGTGTATTAGCATATTAGCATATTAGCATAGCATATTAGCATATTAGCATATTAGCATATTAGCATATTAGCATATTAGCATATTAGCATAGCATATTAGCATATTAGCATATTAGCATATTAGCATATTAGCATATTAGCATAGCATATTAGCATATTAGCATATTAGCATATTAGCATATTAGCATATTAGCATATTAGCATATTAGCATAGCATATTAGCATATTAGCATATTAGCATATTAGCATATTAGCATATTAGCATAGCATATTAGCATATTAGCATATTAGCATATTAGCATAGCATATTAGCATATTAGCATATTAGCATATTAGTATATTAGCATAGCATATTAGCATAGCATGTTAGCGTATTAGCGTATTAGCATATTAGCATAGCGTATTAGCGTATTAGCATATTAGCATATTAGCATAGAATATTAGCATATTAGCATATTAGCATATTAGCATAGCATATTAGCATATTAGCACATTAGCATATTAGCATATTAGCATATTAGCATATTAGCATATTAGCATAGCATTTTAGCATATTAGCATATTAGCATATTAGCATATTAGCATATTAGCATAGCGGGTTAGTGTATTAGCATATTAGTATATTAGCATAGCATATTAGCATATTAGCATATTAGCATATTAGCATATTAGCATATTAGCATAGCATATTAGCATATTAGCATATTAGCATATTAGCATAGCATATTAGCATATTAGCATATTAGCATATTAGCATATTAGCATATTAGCATAGCATATTAGCATATTAGCATATTAGCATATTAGCATATTAGCATAGCATATTAGCATATTAGCATATTAGCATATTAGCATAGCATATTAGCATAGCATATTAGCATATTAGCATATTAGCATATTAGCATATTAGCATATTGGCATAGCATGTTAGCGTATTAGCATATTAGTATATTAGCATATTAGCATATTAACATATTAGCTTATTAGCATATTAGTATATTAGCATATTAGCATATTAGCATAGCATATTAGCAAATTAGCATATTAGCATATTAGCATATTAGCATATTAGTATATTAGCATATTAGCATATTAGCATATTAGCATAGCATATTAGCATAGCATATTAGCATATTAGCATATTAGCATATTAGCATATCAGTATATTAGCATAGCATATTAGCATATTAGCATATTAGCATATTAGCATATTAGCATATTAGCATATTAGCATAGCTTAGCATATTAGCGTATTAAAATATTAGCATATTAGCATATTGGCATATTAGCATATTAGCATATTAGCATAGCATATTAGCATATTAGCATATTAGCATATTAGCATATTAGCATATTAGCATATTAGCATATTAGCATAGCATATTAGCATAGCATATTAGCATATTAGCATATTAGCGTATTAGCATATTAGCATATTAGCATATTAGCATATTAGCATATTAGCATATTAGCATATTAGCATATTAGCATAGCATATTAGCATATTAGCATATTAGCATATTAGCATATTAGCATAGCATATTAGCATATTAGCATATTAGCATATTAGCATATTAGCATATTAGCATATTAGTATAGCATGTTAGTATATTAGCATATTAGCATATTAGCATAGCATATTAGCATATTAGCATATTAGCATATTAGCATATTAGCATATTAGCATATTAGCATAGCATATTAGCATAGCATATTAGCATATTAGCATATTAGCATATTAGCATAGCATATTAGCATATTAGCATATTAGCATATTAGCATATTAGCATAGCATATTAACATACTAGCATATTCGCATATTAGCAAATTAGCATAGCATATTAGCATATTAGCATATTAGCATAGCATATTAGCATATTAGCATATTAGCATATTAGCATATTAGCATATTAGCATATTAGCATATTAACATAGCATATTAGCATGGCATATTAGCATAGCATATTAGCATATTAGCATATTAGCATATTAGCATAGCGTGTTAGCGTATTAGCATATTAGCATAGCATATTAGCATATTAGCATATTAGCATATTAGCATATTAGCATAGCATATTAGCATATTAGCATATTAGCATATTAGCATATTAGCATATTAGCATATTAGCATATTAGCATATTAGCATAGCATATTAGCATATTAGCATATTAGCATATTAGCATATTAGCATATTAGCATATTAGCATATTAGCATAGCATATTAGCTTATTAGCATATTAGCATATTAGCATATTAGCATATTAGCATAGCGTTTTAGCGTATTAGCATATTAGCATAGCATATTAGCATATTAGCATAGCATATTAGCATATTAGCATATTAGCATATTAGCATATTAGCATATTAGCATAGCGTGTTAGCATATTAGCATATTAGCATATTAGCATATTAGCATATTAGCATATTAGCATATTAGCATAGCATATTAGCATATTAGCATATTAGCATATTAGCATATTAGCATATTAGCATATTAGCATAGCATATTAGCATATTAGCATATTAGCATATTAGCATATTAGCATAGCGTGTTAGTGTATTAGCATATTAGCATATTAGCATAGCATATTAGCATATTAGCATATTAGTATATTAGCATATTAGCATAGCATATTAGCATATCAGCATTTTAGCATATTAGCATAGCATATTAGCATATTAGCATATTAGCATATTAGCATATTAGCATATTAGCATAGCATATTAGGCATATTAGCATATTAGCATAGCATATTAGCATATTAGCATATTAGCATATTAGCATATTAGCATATTAGCATAGCATATTAGCATATTAGCATATTAGCATATTAGCATATTAGCATAGCGTGTTAGCATATTAGCATATTAGCATATTAGCATAGCGTGTTAGTGTATTAGCATATTAGCATATTAGCATAGCATATTAGCATATTAGCATATTAGCATATTAGCATATTAGCATATTAGCATAGCATATTAGCATATTAGCATATTAGCATATTAACATATTAGCATATTAGCATATTAGCATATTAGCATAGCATATTAGCATATTAGCATATTAGCATATTAGCATATTAGCATAGCATATTAGCATATTAGCATATTAGCATATTAGCATATTAGCATATTAGCATAGCGTTTTAGCATATTAACATATTAGCATATTAGCATATTAGCATAGCATATTAGCATATTAGCATATTAGCATATTAACATATTAGCATATTAGCATATTAGCATATTAGCATAGCATATTAGCATATTAGCATATTAGCATATTAGCATATTAGCATATTAGCATAGCATATTAGCATATTAGCATATTAGCATATTAGCATATTAGCGTATTAGCATATTAGCATATTAGCATATTAGCATATTAACATATTAGCATAGCATATTAGCATATTAGCATATTAGCATATTAGCATATTAGCATAGCATATTAGCATATTAGCATAGCATATTAGCATATTAGCATATTAGCATATTAGCATATTAGCACATTAGCATATTAGCATATTAGCATATTAGCATAGCATGTTAGTGTATTAGCATATTAGCATATTAGCATAGCATATTAGCATATTAGCATAATTAGCATATTAGCAT
Organism: Brienomyrus brachyistius; assembly: GCF_023856365.1. Lineage (NCBI taxonomy): Eukaryota > Metazoa > Chordata > Actinopteri > Osteoglossiformes > Mormyridae > Brienomyrus > Brienomyrus brachyistius. The sequence goes on along the minus strand of NW_026042895.1, from coordinate 16,013 downwards.
ATTAGCATATTAGCATAGCATATTAGCATATTAGCATATTAGCATATTAGCATATTAGCATATTAGCATATTAACATATTAGCATAGCATATTAGCATATTGGCATATTAGCATATTAGCATATTAGCATATTAGTATATTAGCATATTAGCATATTAGCATATTAGCATATTAGCATATTAGCATATTAGCATAGCATATTAGCATATTAGCATATTAGCATATTAGCATATTAACATAGCATATTAGCATATTAGCATATTAGCATATTAGCATATTAGCATATTAGCATATTAGCATATTAGCATATTAGCATATTAGCATAGCGTGTTAGCGTATTAGCATATTAGCATATTAGCATAGCATATTAGCATATTAGCATATTAGCATATTAGCATATTAGCATATTAGCATAGCATGTTAGTGTATTAGCATATTAGCATAGCATATTAGCATATTAGCATATTAGCATATTAGCATATTAGCATATTAGCATATTAGCATAGCATATTAGCATATTAGCATATTAGCATATTAGCATATTAGCATATTAGCATAGCATGTTAGTGTATTAGCATATTAGCATAGCATATTAGCATATTAGCATATTAGCATATTAGCATATTAGCATATTAGCATATTAACATATTAGCATAGCATATTAGCATATTGGCATATTAGCATATTAGCATAGCATATTAGCATATTAGCATATTAGCATATTAGCATAGCATATTAACATATTAGCATATTAGCATAGCATATTAGCATATTAGCATATTAGCATAGCATATTAGCATATTAGCATAGCGTGTTAGCGTGTTAGCGTATTAGCATATTAGCATAGCATATTAGCATATTAGCATATTAGCATATTAGCATATTAGCATAGCATATTAGCATATTAGCATATTAGCATATTAACATATTAGCATAGCATATTAGCATATTGGCATATTAGCATATTAGCATATTAGCATATTAGTATATTAGCATATTAGCATATTAGCATATTAGCATATTAGCATATTAGCATATTAGCATAGCATATTAGCATATTAGCATATTAGCATATTAGCATATTAACATAGCATATTAGCATATTAGCATATTAGCATATTAGCATATTAGCATATTAGCATATTAGCATATTAGCATATTAGCATAGCGTGTTAGCGTATTAGCATATTAGCATATTAGCATAGCATATTAGCATATTAGCATATTAGCATATTAGCATATTAGCATATTAGCATAGCATGTTAGTGTATTAGCATATTAGCATAGCATATTAGCATATTAGCATATTAGCATATTAGCATATTAGCATATTAGCATAGCATATTAGCATAGCATATTAGCATATTAGCATATTAGCATATTAGCATATTAGCATATTAGCATATTAGCATATTAACATAGCATAGCATATTAGCATATTGGCATATTAGCATATTAGCATAGCATATTAGCATATTAGCATATTAGCATATTAGCATAGCATATTAACATATTAGCATATTAGCATAGCATATTAGCATATTAGCATATTAGCATAGCATATTAGCATAGCGTGTTAGCGTGTTAGCGTATTAGCATATTAGCATAGCATATTAGCATATTAGCATATTAGCATATTAGCATATTAGCATAGCATATTAGCATATTAGCATATTAGCATATTAGCATATTAGCATAGCATATTAGCATATTAGCATATTAGCATATTAGCATATTAGCATAGTATATTAGCATATTAGCATATTAGCATATTAGCATATTAGCATATTAGCATAGCATATTAGCATATTAGCATATTAGCATATTAGCATATTAGCATAGCATATTAGCATATTAGCATATTAGCATATTAGCATATTAGCATATTAGCATATTAGCATATTAGCATAGCGTGTTAGTGTATTAGCATATTAGCATATTAGCATATTAGCATAGCATATTAGCATATTAGCATATTAGCATAGCAGCATAGCATATTAGCATATTAGCATATTAGCATATTAGCATATTAGTATATTAGCATATTAGCATATTAGCATAGCATATTAGCATATTAGCATATTAGCATATTAGCATATTAGCATATTAGCATAGCATATTAGCATATTAGCATATTAGCATAGCAGCATAGCATATTAGCATATTAGCATATTAGCATATTAGCATATTAGCATAGCATGTTAGCGTATTAGCATATTAGCATATTAGCATATTAGCATAGCATATTAGCATATTAGCATATTAGCATATTAGCATAGCATATTAGCATATCATATTAGCATATTAGCATATTAGCATATTAGCATATTAGCATATTAGCGTATTAGCATATTAGCATATTAGCATATTAGCATATTAGCATATTAGCATAGCATATTAGCATATTAGCATATTAGCATATTAACATATTAGCATAGCGTGTTAGTGTATTAGCATATTAGCATATTAGCATATTAGCATATTAGCATATTAGCATATTAGCATAGCATATTAGTATATTAGCATATTAGCATATTAGCATATTAGCATATTAGCATAGCATATTAGCATATTAGCATATTAGCATATTAGCATATTAGCATATTAGCATATTAGCATATTAGCATAGTATATTAGAATATTAGCATATTAGCATATTAGCATAGCATATTAGCATATTAGCATATTAGCATATTAGCATATTAGCATATTAGCATATTAGCATATTAGCATAGCATATTAGCATATTAGCATATTAGCATATTAGCATATTAGCATATTAGCATAGCATATTAGCATATTAGCATATTTGCATATTAGTATATTAGTATATTAGCATATTAGCATATTAGGCATATTAGCATATTAGCATAGCATATTAGCATATTAGCATATTAGCATATTAGCATATTAGCATATTAGCATAGCATATTAGCATATTAGCATATTAGCATATTAACATATTAGCGTATTAGCATAGTATATTAGCATATTAGCATATTAGCATATTAGCATATTAGCATAGCATATTAGTATATTAGCATATTAGCATATTAGCGTATTAGCATATTAGCATATTAGCATATTAGCGTATTAGCGTATTAGCATATTAGCATAGCATATTAGCATATTAGCATAGAATATTAGCATATTAGCATATTAGCATATTAGCATATTAGCATGGCATATTAGCATATTAGCATAGCATATTAGCATATTAGCATATTAGCATATTAGCATATTAGCATATTAGCATATTAGCATATTAGCATAGCGTGTTAGCATATTAACGTATTAGCATATTAGCATATTAGCATATTAGCATATTAGCATATTAGCATATTAGCATAGCATATTAGCATATTAGCATATTAGCATATTAGCATATTAGCATATTAGCATAGCGTGTTAGTGTATTAGCATATTAGCATATTAGCATAGCATATTAGCACATTAGCATATTAGCATATTAGCATATTAGCATATTAGCATAGCATATTAGCATATTAGCATATTAGCATATTAGCATATTAGCATATTAGCATATTAGCATAGCATATTAGCATATTAGCATATTAGCATATTAGCATATTAGCATATTAGCATAGCATATTAGCATATTAGCATAGAATATTAGCATATTAGCATATTAGCATATTAGCATATTAGCATAGCATATTAGCATATTAGCATATTAGCATTTTAGCATATTAGCGTATTAACATAGCATATTAGCATATTAGCATATTAGCATATTAGCATAGCATATTAGCATATTAGCATATTAGCATATTAACATATTAGCATAGCGTGTTAGTGTATTAGCATATTAGCATATTAGCATATTAGCATATTAGCATAGCATATTAGCATATTAGCATATTAGCATATTAGTATAGCATATTAGCATATTAGCATATTAGCATATTAGCATATTAGCATATTAGCTTAGCATATTAGCATAGCGTGTTAGCGTATTAGCATATTAGCATATTAGCATATTAACATAGCATATTAGCATATTAGCATATTAGCATAGCATATTAGCATATTAGCATATTAGCATATTAGCATATTAGCATAGCATATTAGCATAGCATATTAGCATATTAGCATATTAGCATAGCATATTAGCATATTAGCATATTAACATATTAGCATATTAGCATATTAGCATATTAGCATATTAGCATAGCAGCATAGCATATTAGCATATTAGCATATTAGCATATTAGCATAGCATATTAGCATATTAGCATATTAGTATATTAGCATATTAGCATATTAGCATAGCATATTAGCATATTAGCATATTAGCATATTAGCATATTAGCATATTAGCATAGCAGCATAGCATATTAGCATATTAGCATATTAGCATATTAGCATATTAGCATAGCAGCATATTAGCATATTAGCATATTAGCATATTAGCATAGCATGTTAGCGTATTAGCATATTAGCATATTAGCATATTAGCATATTAGCATATTAGCATATTAGCATATTAGCATATTAGCATAGCATATTAGCATATTAGCATATTAGCATATTAGCATAGCATATTAGCATATTAGCATATTAGCATATTAGCGTATTAGCATATTAGCGTATTAGCATATTAGCATATTAGCATAGCATATTAGCATATTAGTATAGCATATTAGCATATTAGCATATTAGCATATTAGCATATTAGCATATTAGCATATTAGCTTATTAGCATATTAGCATATTAGCATATTAACATATTAGCATATTAGCATAGCATATTAGCATATTAGCATATTAGCATATTAGCATATTAGCATTGCGTGTTAGTGTATTAGCATATTAGCATATTAGCATAGCATATTAGCATATTAGCATATTAACATATTAGCATATTATCATATTAGCATATTAGCATATTAGTATAGCATATTAGCATATTAGCATATTAGCATATTAGCATATTAGCATAGCATATTAGCATATTAGCATATTAGCATATTAGCATAGCATATTAGCATATTAGCATAGCATATTAGCATATTAGCATATTAGCATATTAGCATATTAGCATATTAGCATAGCATATTAGCATATTAGCATATTAGCATATTAGCATAGCATGTTAGCGTATTAGCGTATTAGCATATTAGCATAGCGTATTAGCGTATTAGCATATTAGCATATTAGCATAGAATATTAGCATATTAGCATATTAGCATATTAGCATATTAGCATATTAGCATATTAGCATATTAGCATAGCATATTAGCATATTAGCATATTAGCATATTAGCATATTAGCATAGCATATTAGCATATTAGCATATTAGCATATTAGCATAGCGTGTTAGTGTATTAGCATATTAGCATATTAGCATAGCATATTAGCATATTAGCATATTAGCATATTAGCATATTAGCATATTAGCATATTAGCATATTAGCATAGCATATTAGCATATTAGCATATTAGCATAGCATATTAGCATATTAGCATATTAGCATATTAGCATAGCATATTAGCATATTAGCATAGCATATTAGCATATTAGCATATTAGCATATTAGCATAGCATATTAGCATATTAGCATATTAGCATAGCATATTAGCATATTAGCATATTAGCATATTAGCATAGCATATTAGCATATTAGCATATTAGCATATTAGCATATTAGCATAGCATGTTAGCGTATTAGCATATTAGTATATTAGCATATTAGCATATTAGCATATTAGCATATTAGCATATTAGCATATTAGTATACTTAGCATATTAGCATATTAGCATATTAGCATAGCATATTAGCAAATTAGCATATTAGCATATTAGCATATTAGCATATTAGTATATTAGCATATTAGCATATTAGCATAGCATATTAGCATAGCATATTAGCATAGCATATTAGCATATTAGCATATTAGCATATTAGCATAGCATATTAGCATATTAGTATATTAGCATATTAGCATATTAGCATATTAGCATATTAGCATATTAGCATATTAGCATAGCATATTAGCATATTAGCATATTAGCATATTAGCATATTAGCATAGCATATTAGCATATTAGCATATTAGCATATTAGTATATTAGTATATTAGCATATTAGCATATTAGCATATTAGCATATTAGCATATTAGCATAGCATATTAGCATATTAGCATATTAGCATATTAGCATAGCATATTAGCATATTAGCATATTAGCATATTAGCATATTAGCGTATTAGCATAGCATATTAGCATATTAGCATATTAGCATATTAGCATATTAGCATAGCATATTAGCATATTAGCATATTAGCATATTAGCGTATTAGCATATTAGCATATTAGCATATTAGCATATTAGCATAGCATATTAGCATATTAGCATATTAGCATATTAGCATATTAGCATAGCATATTAGCATATTAGCATATTAGCATATTAGCATATTAGCATATTAGCATATTAGCATAGCGTGTTAGTGTATTAGCATATTAGCATATTAGCATAGTATATTAGCATATTAGCATATTAGCATATTAGCATATTAGCATATTAGCATATTAGCATATTAGCATATTAGCATAGCATATTAGCATATTAGCATATTAGCATATTAGCATATGAGCATATTAGCATAGCATGTTAGCGTATTAGCATATTAGCATATTAGCATATTAGCATATTAGCATAGCATATTAGCATATTAGCATATTAGCATATTAGCATATTAGCTTATTAGCATATTAGCATATTAGAATATTAGAATATTAGCATATTAGCATATTAGCATATTAGCTTATTAGCATATTAGCATATTAGAATATTAGCATATTAGCATATTAGCATATTAGCATAGCGTGTTAGCGTATTAGCATATTAGCATATTAGCATAGCATATTAGCATATTAGCATATTAGCATATTAGCATATTAGCATATTAGCATATTAGCATATTAGCATAGCATGTTAGCGTATTAGCATATTAGCATATTAGCATATTAGCATATTAGCAATAGCATATTAGCATATTAGCATATTAGCATATTAGCATATTAGCATATTAGCATATTAGCTTAGCATATTAGCATATTAGCATAGCATATTAGCATATTAGCATATTAGCATATTAGCATAGCATATTAGCATATTAGCATATTAGCATATTAGCATATTAGCATATTAGCATATTAGCATATTAGCATATTAGCTTAGCATATTAGCATATTAGCATAGCATATTAGCATATTAGCATATTAGCATATTAGCATATTAGCATATTAGCATAGCGTGTTAGCGTATTAGCATATTAGCATATTAGCATAGCATATTAGCATATTAGCATATTAGCATAGCGTATTAGCATATTAGCATATTAGCATATTAGCATATTAGCATAGCATGTTAGCGTATTAGCATATTAGCATATTAGCATATTAGCATATTAGCATATTAGCATATTAGCATAGCATAGCATATTAGCATATTATCATATTAGCATATTAGCATATTAGCATATTAGCATAGCATATTAGCATATTAGCATACTAGCATATTAGCATATTAGCATATTAGCATATTAGCATATTAGCATATTAGCATATTAGTATATTAGCATACTAGCATATTAGCATATTAGCATATTAGCATATTAGCATATTAGCATATTAGCATAGCGTGTTAGTGTATTAGCATATTAGCATATTAGCATAGCATATTAGCATATTAGCATATTAGCATATTAGCATATTAGCATATTAGCATATTAGCATAGCATATTAGCATATTAGCATATTAGCATATTAGCATATTAGCATAGCATATTAGCATATTAGCATATTAGCATATTAGCATATTAGCATATTAGCATATTAGCATATTAGCATAGCATATTAGCATATTAGCATATTAGCATATTAGCATATTAGCATATTAGCATAGCATATTAGCATATTAGCATATTAGCATATTAGCATAGCATATTAGCATATTAGCATATTAGCATATTAGTATATTAGCATAGCATATTAGCATAGCATGTTAGCGTATTAGCGTATTAGCATATTAGCATAGCGTATTAGCGTATTAGCATATTAGCATATTAGCATAGAATATTAGCATATTAGCATATTAGCATATTAGCATATTAGCATAGCATATTAGCATATTAGCACATTAGCATATTAGCATATTAGCATATTAGCATATTAGCATATTAGCATAGCATTTTAGCATATTAGCATATTAGCATATTAGCATATTAGCATATTAGCATAGCGGGTTAGTGTATTAGCATATTAGTATATTAGCATAGCATATTAGCATATTAGCATATTAGCATATTAGCATATTAGCATATTAGCATAGCATATTAGCATATTAGCATATTAGCATATTAGCATAGCATATTAGCATATTAGCATATTAGCATATTAGCATATTAGCATATTAGCATAGCATATTAGCATATTAGCATATTAGCATATTAGCATATTAGCATAGCATATTAGCATATTAGCATATTAGCATATTAGCATAGCATATTAGCATAGCATATTAGCATATTAGCATATTAGCATATTAGCATATTAGCATATTGGCATAGCATGTTAGCGTATTAGCATATTAGTATATTAGCATATTAGCATATTAACATATTAGCTTATTAGCATATTAGTATATTAGCATATTAGCATATTAGCATAGCATATTAGCAAATTAGCATATTAGCATATTAGCATATTAGCATATTAGTATATTAGCATATTAGCATATTAGCATATTAGCATAGCATATTAGCATAGCATATTAGCATATTAGCATATTAGCATATTAGCATATTAGTATATTAGCATAGCATATTAGCATATTAGCATATTAGCATATTAGCATATTAGCATATTAGCATATTAGCATATTAGCATAGCTTAGCATATTAGCGTATTAAAATATTAGCATATTAGCATATTGGCATATTAGCATATTAGCATATTAGCATAGCATATTAGCATATTAGCATATTAGCATATTAGCATATTAGCATATTAGCATATTAGCATATTAGCATAGCATATTAGCATAGCATATTAGCATATTAGCATATTAGCGTATTAGCATATTAGCATATTAGCATATTAGCATATTAGCATATTAGCATATTAGCATATTAGCATATTAGCATAGCATATTAGCATATTAGCATATTAGCATATTAGCATATTAGCATAGCATATTAGCATATTAGCATATTAGCATATTAGCATATTAGCATATTAGCATATTAGTATAGCATGTTAGTATATTAGCATATTAGCATATTAGCATAGCATATTAGCATATTAGCATATTAGCATATTAGCATATTAGCATATTAGCATATTAGCATAGCATATTAGCATAGCATATTAGCATATTAGCATATTAGCATATTAGCATAGCATATTAGCATATTAGCATATTAGCATATTAGCATATTAGCATAGCATATTAACATACTAGCATATTCGCATATTAGCAAATTAGCATAGCATATTAGCATATTAGCATATTAGCATAGCATATTAGCATATTAGCATATTAGCATATTAGCATATTAGCATATTAGCATATTAGCATATTAACATAGCATATTAGCATGGCATATTAGCATAGCATATTAGCATATTAGCATATTAGCATATTAGCATAGCGTGTTAGCGTATTAGCATATTAGCATAGCATATTAGCATATTAGCATATTAGCATATTAGCATATTAGCATAGCATATTAGCATATTAGCATATTAGCATATTAGCATATTAGCATATTAGCATATTAGCATATTAGCATATTAGCATAGCATATTAGCATATTAGCATATTAGCATATTAGCATATTAGCATATTAGCATATTAGCATATTAGCATAGCATATTAGCTTATTAGCATATTAGCATATTAGCATATTAGCATATTAGCATAGCGTTTTAGCGTATTAGCATATTAGCATAGCATATTAGCATATTAGCATAGCATATTAGCATATTAGCATATTAGCATATTAGCATATTAGCATATTAGCATAGCGTGTTAGCATATTAGCATATTAGCATATTAGCATATTAGCATATTAGCATATTAGCATATTAGCATAGCATATTAGCATATTAGCATATTAGCATATTAGCATATTAGCATATTAGCATATTAGCATAGCATATTAGTTAGCATATTAGCATAGCGTGTTAGTGTATTAGCATATTAGCATATTAGCATAGCATATTAGCATATTAGCATATTAGTATATTAGCATATTAGCATAGCATATTAGCATATCAGCATTTTAGCATATTAGCATAGCATATTAGCATATTAGCATATTAGCATATTAGCATATTAGCATATTAGCATAGCATATTAGCATATTAGCATATTAGCATAGCATATTAGCATATTAGCATATTAGCATATTAGCATATTAGCATATTAGCATAGCATATTAGCATATTAGCATATTAGCATATTAGCATATTAGCATAGCGTGTTAGCATATTAGCATATTAGCATATTAGCATAGCGTGTTAGTGTATTAGCATATTAGCATATTAGCATAGCATATTAGCATATTAGCATATTAGCATATTAGCATATTAGCATATTAGCATAGCATATTAGCATATTAGCATATTAGCATATTAACATATTAGCATATTAGCATATTAGCATATTAGCATAGCATATTAGCATATTAGCATATTAGCATATTAGCATATTAGCATAGCATATTAGCATATTAGCATATTAGCATATTAGCATATTAGCATATTAGCATAGCGTTTTAGCATATTAGCATATTAGCATATTAGCATATTAGCATAGCATATTAGCATATTAGCATATTAGCATATTAACATATTAGCATATTAGCATATTAGCATATTAGCATAGCATATTAGCATATTAGCATATTAGCATATTAGCATATTAGCATATTAGCATAGCATATTAGCATATTAGCATATTAGCATATTAGCATATTAGCGTATTAGCATATTAGCATATTAGCATATTAGCATATTAACATATTAGCATAGCATATTAGCATATTAGCATATTAGCATATTAGCATATTAGCATAGCATATTAGCATATTAGCATAGCATATTAGCATATTAGCATATTAGCATATTAGCATATTAGCACATTAGCATATTAGCATATTAGCATATTAGCATAGCATGTTAGTGTATTAGCATATTAGCATATTAGCATAGCATATTAGCATATTAGCATATTAGCATATTAGCATATTAGCATATTAGCATATTAGCATAGCATATTAGCATATTAGCATATTAGCATATTAGCATATTAGCATATTAGCATATTAACATATTAGCATAGCATATTAGCATATTGGCATATTAGCATATTAGCATATTAGCATATTAGTATATTAGCATATTAGCATATTAGCATATTAGCATATTAGCATATTAGCATATTAGCATAGCATATTAGCATATTAGCATATTAGCATATTAGCATATTAACATAGCATATTAGCATATTAGCATATTAGCATATTAGCATATTAGCATATTAGCATATTAGCATATTAGCATATTAGCATAGCGTGTTAGCGTATTAGCATATTAGCATATTAGCATAGCATATTAGCATATTAGCATATTAGCATATTAGCATATTAGCATATTAGCATAGCATGTTAGTGTATTAGCATATTAGCATAGCATATTAGCATATTAGCATATTAGCATATTAGCATATTAGCATATTAGCATAGCATATTAGCATATTAGCATATTAGCATATTAGCATATTAGCATATTAGCATAGCATGTTAGTGTATTAGCATATTAGCATAGCATATTAGCATATTAGCATATTAGCATATTAGCATATTAGCATATTAGCATATTAACATATTAGCATAGCATATTAGCATATTGGCATATTAGCATATTAGCATAGCATATTAGCATATTAGCATATTAGCATATTAGCATAGCATATTAACATATTAGCATATTAGCATAGCATATTAGCATATAGCATATTAGCATAGCATATTAGCATATTAGCATAGCGTGTTAGCGTGTTAGCGTATTAGCATATTAGCATATTAGCATATTAGCATATTAGCATATTAGCATATTAGCATATTGCATATTAGCATATTAGCATATTAGCATAATAGCATATAGCATATTAGCATATTGCATATTAGCATATTAGCATATTAGCATATAGTATATAGCATATTAGCATATTAGCATATTAGCATATTAGCATATTAGCATATTAGCATAGCATATTAGCATATTAGCATATTAGCATATTAGGCATATTAGCATATTAGCATATTAGCATAGCATATTAGCATATTAGCATATTAGCATATTAGCATATTAGCATATTAGCATATTAGCATATTAGCATATTAGCATATTAGCATATTAGCATATTAGCATATTAGCATATTAGCATATTAGCATAATTAGCATATTAGCATATTAGCATATTAGCATAGCATATTAGCATAATTAGCATATTAGCATATTAGCATTAGCATATTAGCATAGCATTAGCATATTAGCATATTAGCATATTAGCATATTAGCATATTAGCATATTAGCATATTAGCATATTAAACATAGCATAGCATATTAGCATATTGCATATTAGCATATTAGCATAGCATATTAGCATATTAGCATATTAGCATATTAGCATAGCATATTAACATATTAGCATATTAGCATAGCATATTAGCATATTAGCATATTAGCATAGCATAATTAGCATAGCGTGTTAGCGTGTTAGCGTATTAGCATATTAGCATAGCATATTAGCATATTAGCATATTAGCATATTAGCATATTAGCATAGCATATTAGCATATTAGCATATTAGCATATTAGCATATTAGCATAGCATATTAGCATATTAGCATATTAGCATATTAGCATAGCAATATTAGCATATTAGCATATTAGCATATTAGCATATTAGCATATTAGCATAGCATATTAGCATATTAGCATATTAGCATATTAGCATATTAGCATAGCATATTAGCATATTAGCATATTAGCATATTAGCATATTAGCATATTAGCATATTAGCATATTAGCATCGTAGTGTATTAGCATATTAGCATATTAGCATATTAGCATATTAGCATATTAGCATATTAGCATAGCATATAGCATATTAGCATATTAGCATATTAGCATATTAGCATATTAGTATATTAGCATATTAGCATATTAGCATAGCATATTAGCATATTAGCATATTAGCATATTAGCATATTAGCATATTAGCATAGCATATTAGCATATTAGCATATTAGCATAGCAGCATAGCATATTAGCATATTAGCATATTAGCATATTAGCATATAGCATAGCATTAGCGTATTAGCATATTAGCATATTAGCATATTAGCATAGCATATTAGCATATTAGCATATTAGCATATTAGCATAGCATATTAGCATATCATATTAGCATATTAGCATATTAGCATATTAGCATATTAGCATATTAGCGTATTAGCATATTAGCATATTAGCATATTAGCATATTAGCATATTAGCATAGCATATTAGCATATTAGCATATTAGCATATTAACATATTAGCATAGCGTGTTAGTGTATTAGCATATTAGCATATTAGCATATTAGCATATTAGCATATTAGCATATTAGCATATTAGCATATTAGCATATTAGCATATTAGCATATTAGCATAGCATATTAGCTTAGCATATTAGCATATTAGCATAGCATGTTAGCGTATTAGCATATTAGCATATTAGCATATTAGCATATTAGCATATTAGCATATTAGCATATTAGTATATTAGCATAGCATATTAGCATATTAGCATATTAGCATATTAGCATATTAGCATATTAGCATAGCATATTAGCATATTAGCATATTAGCATATTAGCATATTAGTATATTAGCATATTAGCATAGCGTGCTAGCGTATTAGCATATTAGCATATTAGCATAGCATATTAGCGTATTAGCATATTAGCATATTAGCATAGCATAGCATATTAGCATATTAGCATATTAGCATATTAGCATATTAGCATATTAGCATATTAGCATATTAGCATAGCGTGTTAGAGTATTAGCATATTAGCATATTAGTATATTAGCATAGCTTGTTAGCATATTAGCATATTAGCATATTAGCATAGCATATTAGCATATTAGCATATTAGCATATTAGCATAGCATATTAGTATATTAGCATATTAGCATATTAGCATATTAGCATAGCATATTAGCATATTAGCATATTAGCATATTAGCATATTAACATAGCATATTAGCATGGCATATTAGCATAGCATATTAGCATATTAGCATATTAGCATATTAGCATAGCGTGTTAGCGTATTAGCATATTAGCATAGCATATTAGCATATTAGCATATTAGCATATTAGCATATTAGCATAGCATATTAGCATATTAGCATATTAGCATATTAGCATATTAGCATATTAGCATATTAGCATAGCATATTAGCATATTAGCATATTAGCATATTAGCATATTAGCATAGCATATTAGCATATTAGCATATTAGCATATTAGCATATTAGCATATTAGCATATTAGCATAGCATATTAGCTTATTAGCATATTAGCATATTAGCATATTAGTATATTAGCATAGCGTTTTAGCGTATTAGCATATTAGCATAGCATATTAGCATATTAGCATAGCATATTAGCATATTAGCATATTAGCATATTAGCATATTAGCATATTAGCATAGCGTGTTAGCATATTAGCGTATTAGCATATTAGCATATTAGCATATTAGCATATTAGCATATTAGCATATTAGCATAGCATATTAGCATATTAGCATATTAGCATATTAGCATATTAGCATAGCATATTAGCATATTAGCATATTAGCATATTAGCATATTAGCATAGCGTGTTAGTGTATTAGCATATTAGCATATTAGCATAGCATATTAGCATATTAGCATATTAGTATATTAGCATATTAGCATATTAGCATAGCATATTAGCATATTAGCATATTAGCATAGCATATTAGCATATCAGCATTTTAGCATATTAGCATAGCATATTAGCATATTAGCATATTAGCATATTAGCATATTAGCATATTAGCATAGCATATTAGCATATTAGCATATTAGCATAGCATATTAGCATATTAGCATATTAGCATATTAGCATATTAGCATATTAGCATAGCATATTAGCATATTAGCATATTAGCATATTAGCATATTAGCATAGCGTGTTAGTGTATTAGCATATTAGCATATTAGCATAGCATATTAGCATATTAGCATATTAGCATATTAGCATATTAGCATAGCATATTAGCATATTAGCATATTAGCATATTAACATATTAGCATATTAGCATATTAGCATATTAGCATAGCATATTAGCATATTAGCATATTAGCATATTAGCATATTAGCATATAGCATAGCATATTAGCATATTAGCATATTAGCATATTAGCATATTAGCATATTAGCATAGCGTTTTAGCATATTAGCATATTAGCATATTAGCATATTAGCATAGCATATTAGCATATTAGCATATTAGCATATTAACATATTAGCATATTAGCATATTAGCATATTAGCATAGCATATTAGCATATTAGCATATTAGCATATTAGCATATTAGCATAGCATATTAGCATATTAGCATATTAGCATATTAGCATATTAATATTAGCGTATTAGCATATTAGCATATTAGCATATTAGCATATTAAGCATATTAGCATAGCATATTAGCATATTAGCATATTAGCATTAGCATAGCATATTAGCATATTAGCATAGCATATTAGCATATTAGCATATTAGCATATTAGCATATTAGCACATTAGCATATTAGCATAGCATATTAGCATAGCATGTTAGTGTATTAGCATATTAGCATATTAGCATAGCATATTAGCATATTAGCAT